>NW_009609810.1:0-4207 GCF_000690535.1 Cariama cristata
GAGCCCCCGCCTGTAATTACTCCCCAGACAAATCTCTGCAAACAGAGGAGCGGGGAAATCTCTGCCCATATTGCAAGGGGATGCGGCCCCCACCCGCGGGATAATTTTGAGACTCAAATCCCAGCAAAGACCTGCTACAAATTGCTGCAAATTAAGCTGATTTTGCCCCGAATGAGGGATTTTCTGCTGCAGATCAGCCCTTCCCGGAGCTGATGAGGTGGGGATTAGAGAAGGGACTGAAATCAAAGGGACAGGATGGTGCGGGAGGGGGGAGCCCGAGAGAGGAGCCCAGCAGTGAAAGTCCTGGAGCATTAACACTTATTGATTTCTACTTTGCTGACATTTTATTCTATTACCAAGTTTCCGATTAGCCTAAACTAGGATCCATGACAGCCAAGGCAGGGTGCGGAGCCCCGAGGGGCGAAGGGCGCCCGCTCTTTGGGTTTCCAGCCGCCCTGCCCTGCAAGCATCTGCTGGGAGCAAACACCGCCTTCCCAGGGGCTGACCGGCTCCGGGCACTGGAAGGGCTGTGAGGCGAGCTGGGCTTGCGGCCCTGGGAAGGCTGCGAGCTCCTTTTGCTCACCAGAGGTGCTGGTGATTTTGAGAAGAGGAAGGGAGCTCCTTCCAAATTCTGTCTCCTTATAAACCCCCAAATCCGTAACATTACATGTGATGGAGGTAGCTAGTTCACCCCCTTTTCAACATCCGTCTATCTGTCCGTCTCTCCGTCCCTTCTTCTTTCCCTCCCCCCTCCTTCTGGATCCTCATTTCCATCTGTTTAAACAGCAACAGCAATGTATGTTGCAGGTATTTCAAATTGCACCATTAAAGATTTTATGTTGTGGATGTTAAAATTAAAAAGATATATGTGCAAATAGTCACTACGAATTTAATCAACTTGATTTAATACTAATAGGAAACAGCAAATGGAATTTATGACTCAAAAAGAAGTGAATTTTTTTAAATAAATACAAGTACTTTGTGCAAAACAGAAAAAAAATCCCAATCTGAAGAGTTTATTAGAGTCTAATCCCCCAACAACAACCGAAACCGGGGCTGCCCACCCAATAATCCTGGCTGCCATTAAAATATTAAAGATAAATCTAATCGTCTCTTTATCCAAAATAAGCGACTTTTATGTGGAGAGAAAATGTCTAACCCTTTGGGAGGAGAATTACTCCTAATGCATCAAATGGAATTCAGTCAGGATGGCAAAACTAGGTTTAAAAGCAAATGAGATGGTAATAGAGATAAAGGCCAGTATAACAAATTAAAAACACTCATTTACACGAATTAAAATCCCTCCTAAAAGGGTTCTGAGTAAGGAGGCCACTGGACGGTCTTGGCCCTTCTTGGTACACAGGGGCTTACACAGCCTCTCTGGAGACAGAGGAAGGCAGGATGCAGTGCTGAGTAGCCGCAGTGAAGAAGTTTTGCTCCTGACCCCACCTCCCTGAGGTGGTTTTTACCCACGCCCTACCATGGCTCTGTACTGCATCCCCAAACCCATGCGCATCAGAGGTTATATCAGCCCACGTCTTCTGATTGACTGCCTCTGGCCCCAGCATCCCTGCCCCAGTTAATGCCATGTGCCTGAGAGTTCTCTATTCCACCCACAATCTTCAGTTGGGATGCTGGATTCCCCCATACTCCAGGACTTGTAACACGTCGTGGCAGCTCCCAGTGTCACCCTGAGCTCATGCTGGGCATGGCAGGGTGCCCAGCTTGAGGCCTGGGCGATGTCGGTCTATGGAGCAGCCTGTTGAGGAGGAGAGTCCCCAAGGAGCTGACCCAGCTGCCCTCCCTGGGCAAAATCACCTCTGGGACCTGGAAATGCAGCTTGCTGCACACTGGAAGGAGGAGCTGCACCCAGGCTGGTTATGTTGAGCACAGAAACCCCGAGCAAAGGTTTCCTCTCCTTTCCTGCTACCTGAGCAGCTTAGAAGGAGTGAGGAAAGGCAGAGAGGAAACCCATCCCCGCTGCTGGGGCACACTGCCTTCTAAAGCCCCTCGCCTGGACAGACCCCACGTCCCATGCCCCTGCCCACGGTTTCACATCCCTCAAATGAGAAAGCAGCTTCCAGGCACGACCTGTGCTCTGGACCCACAGGAAGGGGCAGGACCCCATGGTGGGGGCATGGGTGTGGGCAAGGGCAGCACCATGGGTGCTGGTGGGTGCTGTGGTGGGGGCTGCCACAGGACCCTGCCTCCTTGTACGTGCTCCCTGTAGGCACTTGGTGTGGGTGAGGAAGGTTGCAGCTGGTCTCATCACCTTGTTAGATCATTTTGAGTTGTCTGTGTGCCCCAGGTTTGGAACCCCCAACCTCTTTGTGGGTGCACTGGAGGAAAAATCCCACTGGGGTACTTCTTCCCAATGCTACAGCCACAAGTTAAATCCAGTCCATGGCACAATGCCAGGCAAGGTGCTGTTTGCAATGGGTTATAGCCAAGCACATTTGCCAAAGCTGGGAAGACGCTGAGTTCCCTCACAACCAACTTCATGAAAGACATTTGGTAAATCCATAAGAACAAGCTTTTACCTGTTCGACTTCTCCTTCCAGTATGAAACGCAAACTTGTTTCCAAAGTGAGAAAGTGAGACTTTGAACTGTCCCTAGCAGCGATATGTGACATGAATAAAAGCAGTTTTCTACAGCGCTGGAGCTTCAGGCTGCTTAGATTCTCTGACATAATTTTATGTTCACTTTGTAATTTTAAGATTATTAATGAAATTTTATAGGCAAGATAATTTTTTCTTAAGTCAATGCTTAGGGTCTGAAAAACAAGAATCCTTCCTTGGGAAAAAAAAGCCACTCATGTTCCCAAATTTGATCGTTAGACTTCACCCTTGGTAGAAGGTTTCTGTCTTCTGAATGGCAGTGGAATAAGCAATTTTCTTGGCATCTTGACTTTTTATTCATCTTGACTTCTTAGTCCTTCCCCAGCTGTAAGTAGGATCCACTATACACAAATCAATCATTTGAGATATTTGTGTAACCCGTCCTTAAACCTATCCAAGGAAGTTTCTCCAAGATAGTCATCCTATCCTAATACCTGTCATATAAAGGATAGGCATCCTGTCCTAACACTCTCCTTACTGTTGGAGAGTTTCTCCTACTGTCTTGCTACAGACTAAGGCATCTCCCATAATTGTTCACTGTATCTACTATCCTCAGCAGATATAGTGGAGAATTTTGGAAGCTCACCACTGCTACACTTTTTCAAATGTATTTGAATACGTGATGGTATCTCACTTCAGTCATCTTCTCTCTAGACCAAAGAAATCTATACCTTCTGGACATGTCATTAATTTTCTCCGGTCCCCCACCAATTAGTCCAGATCTGTCCTGAAACTCAGTACTCAGAATGGGTAGAGCAGGGTGCATCCTGGCCATGGACTGGCTAGAAAGTTACTTTTGATACTTGCCTTTATCTTGTATATTGTCCCCAGTATGGACACTCACCTATGGGCTGAAGCTGGGTCTAGTAATATTTTCCTATATATTTATTTTCCTTAAAGGCTCCATACCCTGGAACAAAACTAGATCTCCCCAGATTTTCCCCCAAACCCACACACATGCTTTTCTTTAAACAAGGCAGACTATTTTGTTACCTGATGATGGAAAGGACATCAAATTGATCCCCAAATTTCCTCTTTCTCATAAGCCAAGAAAAGGGAACACTTAATACAGTTAAAAGACAATGCATCAGAAAATCCTTTGGCACAGTATATAATTTACCTGTGGCACTTGTATGCCAAAACTTTATTTAGAACTCAGCAGGACTTCCTCACCCAAAAATCAGTGTTAGAATGAAATGGCTAAAGAGATGGCCAACAGTCACAGTGGATCAAGCGAATCTTTATGTACAGTCATGGTAGCTTAGTTATAGGACGCCCCGGTCAAGCATTACTTTCCTATGCCATATTTTAGCTAGCTTTAAAATTATCTCTGCTGAACAGATTTTAGTCCACTTGCTTGTGCCCTGGTATAGCCCATGTCTGGTCACTTTGTCACTTTCTAATGAATCAACACCAGAAGCTCTTGAAACCAGTTGAACAAAAATAAGCTCGGTTGCTCCAGAACAGCTGAAAACATGTCTACACCATGGGTCTAGCTTGGTATGAAAATCACTTTTATTAAGCTTCTTTCAAAAGGAAATAGAAACATTTATTCATTGTATATTATTCTCTCCTATTTTAGAGGATG
>NW_009609810.1:4222-8890 GCF_000690535.1 Cariama cristata
TGTTGCCCCATCCAGCACTGCCCACTATCAAAGCGAGGAGGTGGGATCAGATGTGATGGGGCACTGACATGTGGTACCCACTCCAGATTGTCCCAAAGGGCTAAAATTCTTCCTTCTGATTTACAGGTAACTGGGAGTAGCTGACATACTCAGCTAACAGAAAGCCTTGGTGTCCAGCCCTTGCCCCTCAGCAGCCCCATGCAGGAAAGACGTTGTCTGACCCCTTGTCCTGAGCAGGGCAGAGTTGCCCTGCCCAGTGCTTCAAGCTGAAAGATGCCAGAAGAAATGTGTTAGGAGTTGCTCTGTCCTCGCCACAGAAAATCTGCAGGACAGAGGAACAGCCTCTGGTGCGGTGTGGTTGAGTCGCAGCAGCTGGATGCTCCACGTGGCATGGAATGGAGGTGCTCAGCCACAGGAGAGAAACAACAGGAGAAATATGGATGCATCTGTGTCAGGAGAGAAGATGAGGTATAATGGAAAAAAAGGAACATGCCAGAAGAAGTGCTATGCAAAGTGAAATCCTAGCTCTGTTAAGTGTCAGTGACCAGGGTCCTGCTGACTTTAGTAGGATGAGGATTTTACCCAGGGGTTAAGAGGTGCAGCTTGAAACTACCAGGATAATTCAGAGCAGGCAGAAGAGAGAGGTCTGCTCAGGGCTGCAGTAACTCAGCCAGCAGCTGCCAGCTGGGAGCATTTAGCAACGGGCATGACAGGTGCCATAATCTCCTTGTCATCGTGTACTTTGTATCTCCAGTGATTATTTAGAAATCAATATACTGACATGTAAAGAGAAAGATATGTTCGACGGGACACTGGAAGAGACGTCAGAGGCTTCTTATATGTGAAGGCTTTTTTTTCAGATAGAACACACCTAACAGATGACGTGAGCTCCATGGAGTCTGAGATTTTAGGGCCTGAAGGGAGCATTACAACCTTCTAGCCTGAACTTCAGCATAAAATAGGCTACAAAACTTCACCAAATAATTTCTGCATCAGGCTAATAGCTTCTGGATGAGGTATAGATCATCTCTTCAAAGGACTTTTAGCCTTGATTTGAAGACTTTATGTGACAGAGAGAATCTACAACATCTGTGGGTAGGTAGCTCTAGTCACTCTTTGTGTCTCAGCAGTTTTTATTAATACAGCAAGTGTTTGTTCTTGTCATATTAGCACTATCATGTCCTATATCCATCTACAGCGCAACATATGGTGGAAGGATAATATGAAAATGCCCAGTGCCTGCGACTTTAGCAGGTCACCAGTGCTCCCCAAAGCTAAAGAACACAGCTAAAATAAAAACATATTGGGAGAGACTTTTATTCCAAGTATTTTTCCCCATTATAGGATTTGAAAGGAGATAGGCAGGAGCTGCGTGGCCAGTTCCACTAGGAGAACATGCAGAGGAGACCAAGACAAGTGAGGCTGTGCTGGAAGGACCCAAAAGCCATTGTAGAGGAGATGGAAGAGCACATGGAGATCAGGTCTGTGACCTGTCAGTGTGAATCCACTGAACTTTGTCCAGACAAAGAGCAAAGCAACTTTGAAATGGGTGCTGAAAGAAATGACACATAACACACTTATGTGATAGAAATGGAGAAGAAGTGACACTTTGCAGATGAAGGGGATGATGACAAACATTGCTTTTACTGGGATTCAGGATGTCCATGGAAACAGAAGGAGACTGGGAGAAAGTCAAGACTGGACGAAGTCAGCCCCATGTGTGTGCCCTGGATGAAGGACAGATTTGCAAACAGAAATGGAAGAAGTGGAAAACTTCAGCATCAAGGATAATGCAGCAGAACGGTGGAAGAAGGCAAAGGATGAGCTGGTTCAGAAAAACGTGAGAGGATTTGAGATTGCTGAGGTTCCTCTCCCCAGGAGAGCATCTGAGCCATTTAGCTGAGGAAAGCTCAAATAAAGCCAGAACTTTTTCTGGTCGAGACAGGTTGAAAACATTTCCAGAGATTAATTACAGAGGTATTGAAATATAAGTAAGTATTGAAATATAAGTTCAGTTTCCTAATCACAAAAGCCTGCAGAGAAGCAAAGAGGAATGAGAGAAGGCATACTGAAAAGCAGACAGCCAAGCACCGAGTTTTGCAGCTCAGTGACCAAAGACCCACAAAGAACTTGTCAGAGGGGGACACAGCTGTCCTCACAGCTTTGGAGGAACTGTCAGGAGAACAGAGGACCCTCCAGCAGCCCCAGCAGAAACGAAGGTGAGGATATGCAGGGTATCATTGGGTGACACTCCACTGCAAAGCCGGCAAGACACCCCAGTGGGCAGGTGATGAAGTGTTTGGAGCAAAGCAATGAAAACACCAAGAAACCCCAGTACTGATCAGCAAGACTCTATGTCTATACCTTTACAGCCTGGCAGTGCTTGGAGCATTAACTTTGTATGAACTGTGATGCTTATTTCAAATCACCAGTCAAGGAGGCACAAAATGATAGAGGTGACACATGCTGTGGAGGGGACCTCAGGCTGATAAGCTCTGATGGGCTTGTCAAGTTGGGCTCTGTGGCAGTACTGCTTGAGTTAGAAAATGTTGTCCTGCTCAAATAACCTACACCCCTGTACCCGTCCTTGGGCAGGGATGCAGAGCTAGGTCGGAAGGAAAAAGGGGAGGAAGGGTGGTGCATAAAGAGTGATGAGAACATGGGCTCAAGTTGAGAAGCAGCCCCTGTGCATCTCTACACCCTGTGTGAGCCCTGGGCAGTTCTTTAGGCAGAGCCACAGCGTGCACCTCCTCACACTGATGCTGGTACCAAACAGAGGGAGTTGCAACATTTCAGAGGGCTTCAGACCTGCTGGTCTTGGTTCTGCAGCAGACTGCAGCTTGGGGCCATGTAACCCAGATAATGCAGTGCTGCATCAGAGATGTGTGGGGAGGAGCTGTTCCTGGAGAAATTTGAATCAGTTCCTGGGGAACTTGAGAACAGACTGATCATAAGAAAGTTCCAACTAATTTACTGGCAACCTGATAGCTTGAATTTTTCCCCTAACAGACCCAATCATGCTGAGGCAGGGCTTGTGTAACTCCGGGTTGAATGCTGGGGAAGGAATTGCATACGATACCTGGGGAGCCCCAGCAGGGTGGAATAGAGGGCAAACCATGCATTAGCTAGTGCAGACAAGACACAACCAAGGTCTGGGGTGGTAAGATGGCTTGTGGTGTCCCTGACAGTGCCTGTAGTGCACCTCCCCACCTTCTAGGAGTGAAGCTGGCTGCTCAAGGTCAGCTCACTGATGCAGGCTGTTGTTAGGGAAGACCTGGAGGGAGCCTCAGCAGGGGTTCCCCCCTCCTTTGCTTGGCAGCTGCTTTTAAGCTGAGGCTCTCATTCCTGGCTCCTGTCTGAGCTACACTGCAGCCCTGCCTGCACCTGGCCGTGCAGCCCACTCATTTGGACCCCCACCCGGGGACTCGACTTCCCGGCTTGAACTGGGATCTGCCTCATCCCCATCGACTTGTCTGGTGATCTGGACTGGGGGCTGAGCCTGGCTACTGTCTCTAAGATGCTCTGCCTGCCTTGCTCAGGTGTGGTGGGGCCAGAGCCCTTGCTCGGGGGATCCTGCCCGATGGCTGTATTATCACCCTTGGCTCCTGGCTGCCTGTCCCTTAGGGAGCAGCCGGCCCCCACAATGCCCTGGCAGTCTTCATTCACCTCTTATGAACCATTTCCCTCACTGTGGAGGTACGAGTCGCTTTACAATCACGGCTGGGAATATCTGAAACACCAAGTTGGTATATGACCTCCTCGCAGCTCTGACAGGTGACGACCTCAGCAGTACTGCCATTGGGGTGGATGTGCCCTTGGTTTGCTCAGGAAAGGTGTGATATCCAGCATCTGCAGCAGCCCAATCCTTTGGCAGGCCAAGACTCTAAATCAGGATTGACAGAGTATGCAGGTCACGGCCCATGTGCGGTCCAAAATACCTGTGGCCATCCTGGACAGATCCCTCTGATTTCGGAGACAGTTCCCAGCCCTCGCTGTGCCCCCATGCACTGGGCACTGCAGAGCCTCCTCCAGAGAGCGAGAGCCTCCCCTTCAGAGGAAGGCAGGAGCTGTTGGGGCTGACAGACCACCCAAGAGGCCTGCAAAACTGAGAAGAGGAAAGGGGAAATGGTTCTCCTCGGAGCTGAGGTGGAAGGTGGGCTTTTTGTGCTGATCTGGAGCTGCAGTCCCAGCCCCAGCTTGGTGTCCCACTGACTAACTGACCACCATGAACAGACCTAAAGTCGCTGTGGACTATTTACAACTAGCAAGGTCACATGCAGTGGTGGAGCTGTTGCCTCAGCTGGAGTGAAACAGAGGATGCCTTAGGTTTTCTCTTAATTTAATGTCTTTGGTTGGGGTAGGGCTGGCAGGGATGAGGTGTGGGGTATCTTGCCCATGGGTGGTGAAAGGCGTTCTCCGTTCCTGTAGAACCGTGTGGCTCAGAAACTGTGCTCCTGGGCAGGCGTGCCTAGAGAGTCCAAGCAGCTATTTCACCACCACCTCTGATGGCGTAAAGCTGGATGTTTCTCCAAAACAGAATTCTTCCGCTCTACACTTTCAAGGAACATGGCTTGGCTTTAATCTTCAGGTTTCCTCCACGCACCCTTATTTCCCTGCTGACCCATATTTATCTCAGAATACAGGGTGAGCGAGAAAGCCAGGGACCCC
>NW_009609811.1:0-4523 GCF_000690535.1 Cariama cristata
GGGGGGGGGTGTTCTGCACCTCCGATCCTTTAAACCGTGGTTCTGGTTTTCCCTTAAACGCTGCTGGCAAAATGGTCACGGCAGCCTGTACTGCTCCACAGTTGCCTTGCAAAGGAGTTTGGGGCAGCCCCGGTGGTGCCCTGCCCGAATGACTCCTCTGTCGCACGCAAAGCTTATGCCAATACTGTTACGGATTTTAGCATGAAAGGATTACTTCTAGTGGGAATTTTGATCTTGGATCAAGCGTAAGTGCTCGAAAGAGACTTACGAAATCGCTAGACCAACACCAAACCATTCTTTCGGAGCTGGCTACCTGATGGAGAAAAGAGTAAAACCAAGTAATTTCTGCGGTCTTTTCTAGGAGCAAATTGAAGTGCTTGGTCACCCTGCAAGAGCTGGGTATCTCACAGTGATAAAACCACAGTGGTGTGGCAGGCACAGCAATTTTTAAAAGGGCTAAAATAAGTACGTTGCAGATGGGTTTACTGAGACCAGACATGGGAATCCTGCAGCTGAGTTTAATTTTGTGCTCAGAGGAGCTAAATACATACTTTTCATATGTACAATGTACCCTGTCTCAGTTATGTATTTATTGCGTAAATAAAACGGCCCTGGGGTCGTTAGCCGGGAAGATCGGGTGAGGAGGAGTTCGTCCCTCTGTGCTGTATGTGGCTACGGCACCACTGTTCCTATGTTTCAAGGCCATTGCTGTGAAGGATGGTGAGGATGACCCAGACTGGCCTGTGAAGTGAAAAGTTGGATTATCCTTGGGTTTTTTTAGCTTCAAGAATGTTTGTAGATCTTCCTGGCACTGTGATCATTTTTTAACCATCTTAACAGCAGGATAGGCTGTCCAAGCACAACACAGCAGTCCTCCCTTGATCTAAAAGAGACCAAAATTGAAAGAAATTCAATGCTGCAAGAATTTGTAACATAACACGTCCCAATTTTTTGTATACCACTCCATAACAGCAATTTAAGTACAGTTAAACTCTCATTAAATAGCTACAAAAGAGATGAATGAATTTTTTGTTGTTCTTTCACGAGCTATGGATTGCTCCTATTTAGCTACTTAAGCTGTAGCATACACTCACAGAAAGTAAGCGATACCGCACAGCAATGTAAAATTAAGCAGTAAAGAATTTAGGAAGAATATTTCTTTACTCTTAGAAGCAGCTTTGCCATTTGCTATAGTTAAATGCTTCCATTGTTTTTCTTCCCCCTTGTGTTTTTTGGCGTTTTTCAGTGGAATGCCCCCTGTTGCCCCCCTTGCAGACTTTCTTCTGTCCACTTTTAAAGCAGTGATTGATTTCTGTCTAACTTAGTACCAGGTTGCTGAGCAAAGTTGTTTACTGGTCATCTCTGTGCTGTGCAGAGGCACAAATAAATTGAGGGGTAATACTTACATTTGCCGGGGGTGGGGGGCAGTAGGAAATTAACCATTTTATCACTTTTACAGCTGTTGAAGTTTTTACCCTCCCCTCCTGTTGCATTGCCCACACCTCTTGACGTACATTTTCCACCTGCATTTGTTATTTTTCACTTCTGGGATATTTAAGGGAAACTGCACAATCACTGTTTACTAAGTACCGAACTGTCTAGGAGCCGATTATATATATCAGTGAATCTTCTGGCTTCTTCATGAACGCAAAGTTTACCAAAGCTATAATTTTTGTTTCTCTAGTGGGATAACGGGAATATCTTATTTACATTTATTCACACAATTTTGTTGTCTCCTGAATTTTGTAGTAGCTGTGGACTTGTATACATGCCAGTGAAGAAACAGTTTTTACTTTAGAGATAAAAGAAGTGTCAGCATGTGTGGATAGAATTACGAGCTAAAATGACTCTAGATAAAACGATCTTTTCAAGAGTAGCATACCAGAGCTAGTATAGCAGTCCTTCCAAAAGACCCTGCCTTCCATGGGTCATCTCCTGGATCTGTTCCTGTGAGTGCTTGCACTTTGCTGTGCATCCTTTCCCTTCTTCCTTGCCTCTGTCCTTACCCTACAGGCCTTTGTCCCTCCTTGTGCCACTTCAGTGGTGACTCAGAGTGGCAGCCAGAAATCTCAGACTACAGCAGCGGAAAATGTTGTGCTTCAGGCAAGAGCATCTCTCCTCATCTGTCTCACAGTGATTGTGTTTGAAAAGCAGATAGACACATACACAGCATTTTCAAGCAGCATTCCTGTCCTCCTGTATTTTAAGATGGGTTTACAGTCTAATCGGGACAGCTTAAACACTAAAAGAGCTGTTCTTGAAAAGGGTATTTTCTACCCAAGGATAGAAAGCTCATGCTTCTACAGCGTTTGCAACAAGACTGGACATGTCTCCCCAGCTTGGAAACTAAGCCAGTTGAACTGGAATTTTATTGTAAACTGGATTGTCTTTAAAAACAGCACATACTTCCAGTTCAGTTTCCTTGGAAGTCTAATTGGAGCCTTGTTTAATGGAATATTCATTATCTGGCCTACAAAGGCAAGAACTCCAATTATACCTCATGTTGGGACACCCTCAAAAGTCCTGTACGGTAAAGACAGCAGTTAGGATCTTTAAGTGTTCATTTTCAGCTTCCCTTTTAGAATTAGGAATTTAGAATTAGGAACTAGAATGAGACTCTCTTATCTCAAATGTGGAAATTTTTTGGTCAGATTTTTTTCCTCATTAACAGGAATATTGTTAGCCTCCTTAGGCCTAGGTTAAGACTTCAGTCATGTAACTGGAATGTCATAAATAGGTTTCTGAAATGATTTAATGAAATCATATGTGTGATAAATGAGGCTGAGTATGGAACTAAAGGGACTTAATTTGTTATAAGAAGTTCACGGTCTGCAAATACAGTGCTCCAGGTACATGAAAAATGTTTATATGCTGCAACAACTGTCGTCATGTTTGGTGTTTGTACAGTACCTGATTACGGGCTGGAAGTCTTGTGCATTACTGCAGTACAAACAATAAAATGTGTTGTGGGAATTATCATGCATAATAAATAATAATGATAATAAATGCTTTTGCATCAGGCTGGAGGTAAAATCATAAAGCAAAATATCGTGAAGAATGCAAAGTCAAAAAGAGGGTAAGTGGAAGTTAATTGTTGTACTGTAAGGTTTCCTCTCCGGGAGAAACTGAGTTCTCAGTTTCTTTGTTTTTTAAATGGATGTCCAACATATGATTAAACTATGTGGTGAATATTTCTCTGTATGTGTGAGAAATCTGGGATTTTTTCTCAACTGAACTCTCTTTAAATTTTGTTTAAATGCTCAGATTGTGTCCCACCATGTACACACAGGTGATGCAGGCTGAGGGACTGACAAGCGTACATCCACTTGCATTTGATTGCAAGAGTAGAGCTTTCAAAGAATCTTTTTTGGTCGTGCCCAGCTACTATCTGGGGTTTGTCAGCACAGTGATTGGCACTGTACAGGTCTGAAATAACAGTGAACTGTGGAAGCTTGGCTATGAAAATGTTCTACCTTTTTAATAATTCTTCTATTAATACTGTACAGCTTGTCTTTTTCATGCCAAAATGGTAACACACACTGATGAGCACAATGAACAAGCTAGATTCTCTGGCACTAGCTGTTCCTTAGAGCTTACAGATCTACGCTGTGTCTAAACAGCCTTGTGCTCTGAACAAAAGCCTTCCTATTGGAGAAGTGACTTCAAGAACTGTGCTGAACTCAATAATCTCTTCCTGTTCTATGGCTGAGGAATTGAGAGGTTTAATACTGAAAGAAAACAAACAGAAAAATCTCTGCAGCATGGCAATTTAAAAACACATAGTTAGTTCAGTATTGAAACAAATGTGGAGCCCAGCCCTCTACCTAGGGAAGAAAGTACGTTCATTTTTATTACAGTAAGGGCAGGATTATTGCTTTACATCATATGCTGGTTATTTAATTTTCCCTTCAGAGCCTGTAGCATGCTCTGGGCACTATGTAAGTAACAATTCTTTCTGTGTGAAAGAAGTGCTGTTCCCTTTTTATACGTAATTACCTGTTAGCAATAACTTAAAGCCTCTGCCTGGGTCTGAGACCTGGCTTTACAACTCCAGACTAATGAGTAAGAAGAGACTAAGAAGAGACTAATTAGTACACAGACAATAAATGCAGCTATCTAGCAGTTAGAAACACTTGGGATAGGCCTGGGAATTTTCTTTCCTATAAAGATAATGTTGTCTTGATAATTCTTCTGATGGCCATTAAAAAATACAATTGGAACTGAATAAAACTAAATAATATAGCTGAAACCCTGTTCTTTGAATTGAACCTAGGGCCTGCAATACAATACAGAGTGAATCGAGCAGTCTCAAGCCTTCCCTTTGTTTCCCTGATTTCAGTCATTTTGGCACTGCTGTGAAGTCATCACAGCTTGTCCTATCTTACCAGGGTTTGTATTAGTTCAGCTATTCCTAAAGGAAATACTGAATAGGTGAAATGGAGGTAGAATGCCCATGCCATAGAAACACCATTTGAATTTTTAAGATTTGTGGGTTTAATGGATCTTCTTCCTGATTCTATTCA
>NW_009609812.1:0-1156 GCF_000690535.1 Cariama cristata
AGCGCCGGCCCGGCCTCAGACGGTGACAGACATGCATTGACTGTAATAACAATAATCAACATAAAACACTTGAGATACGCATTACTGGGTTTTTCTTTTTGACTTTGATACTAATTCTTAAATAAGTTACATTTTGTCCTCAATGCTAAAATAACTCTTCTGGTTCAAGTTATGCTGCAACTAATGATGTCTGAGGTTGACTTCTGCTGTGCCTGCACAGTTCTCTGATCTATACGTAACAGTATTCTTTTGTGTATTGATTTCTGAATTCCTCAATGGAAGATGAAGAATATAATATATATTCGTCAACTTGTCCTGCAAATATGGGCAAGCATGAAGGCAAATGAAATCAGGGATACTGAGAAGGATGTTAATTACTATTTTCTCCTACTCTTCTCTGCTTTTTTTGGTTGTTGTGCTTTTTCTTCTCTCTACCATCCCCTCCTCAGAGCAATTGTGGACAGTTGGAATAAGGTCAGAGAATTGTCACTTTTCTGAAGTACTGAAAGGATGAGGTTCATTTCATATAGCTTAAGCCATCTAAAAGCTGGGGTTCTAGTATAGGTTAGTCATTCTATCCTTCCCTGCAATCAATGAAGAAATATTTGCACTTCTGAGGGTGAGCCATTGCACCTTTTTACCTTCGTACCAGATGAATCACCTTCCTGAGCTGCATGCTTCTCTTAACAGACTAGAGATTTCTAGTGCAATTTCTCTTTTCTTTCAAAAACATTTCTTTTTAGAACATGTAAGCCTAAGCAAAGAACTTCAGCACTTTTATGAATTCTAAGTATCTGAATATTTTCAGTATTTTTAGTGATTTTACTTATACATTAACAGTTATATACTTTTTTACTTTGCTTGGTTAAAAGTTATATAGATTAGGCAATCTGTTTATCTGATGATTCAAGATAAGTTTATTATAGATGTTATGTTTTATCTCATATTGATATAGAATAATCAACTTCATTTTATTTCAGCAAAAATCATATGAAACAACAGCAGACAAATCCACTAAGAAATGAGTAGGCACGGCAAACACATAATTTACTTTTGCACTAAGGATAATATGTACATCTCAAAATTTAGCTCTATATTTTCAGTAATATTCACAGAATACGGTTACATTTCTAAGGATTCACCTGTCCTTTTACAA
>NW_009609813.1:0-19718 GCF_000690535.1 Cariama cristata
GAGGTTTTACTCCCGATTTCGGTGACAGTGCTAGTTAAGACCTTTGGATACTAATGGAGTAACAGTAAATAACTATATCCTTAGCTATCACTAAGCCCAAAAGGATGCTGAGAAATAATAGGTCATAAGGGGGAAATATTTGGAAGTGTTGAGCATGGATATCAGCTGAAAAAGACTCTCTCCACAAAGGGCAGGAAAAGCACAGCGTCTCCCTGCATCAAGGTTGGAAACGGTTCTCCAGCAGGCGGGTGTTGGTCTCTTCTCCCTGGTAACTAGCAATAGGACAAGAGGAAACGGTCTCAAGTTGCGCCGGGGGGGGGTTCAGGCTCGACATTAGAAAGAACTTCTTCACTGATAGAGTTGTTAGGCTTTGGAACAGGCTCCCCAGGGAGGTTGTGGAGTCATCGTCCCTGGAGTTGTTCAAGAAACGTTTAGATGTGGTACTTCAAGACATGGTTTAGTGGGCATGGTGGCATCAGGTATATGGTTGGACTTGATGATCTTTGAGGTCTCTTCCAACCATAATGGTTCTATGATTCTGTGATTCTTCCGTAGCATTATGACAGGCAGATGTGGCCATGCTGTTTGTGAAGAAGGTTTGTGGTCTTAAAGGTAAGCTAAAACACCAGTTTAAAATGCTGGTTCTCTGTGTGACACAGAAAGTGTGACAATTCTGCGGGGAAAGGGAAAAAATGAGCTGAAGGCAAACAAATTTCTGTTCCTGTTTCCCCATGTATAAAGTGGAGGTTACGTTCCCTGTTAGCTTCAGCAACCAACACTGAAAAAATTCTTTGGCACCTTCAGATAGAAAATGCCTGCGATAAATAATATTGTAGTTTTGCTTAAGTCATGGTAGATAGGTGGTCAGAAAGAACGTAAGTTTCCAGGTACCCAAGTATGGGGATGGAGACAGGGTAATGTGTATTCGGCTATAGGGTTAAGATAAGTATGGGGACAGAGACAGGGTAATGTGTATTCGGCTATAGGGTTAAGTTGCTTTGGCTGACACCACTTATCTTAGCCATGATTAGCCTCTACCTGGTCATCACCTTCCTGCCCTTATATGGAAGAAAGAGAGGATTAACTGTCAGCTTGGGTTTGCAATATAACCAAAACAATAGAGCGCAGGCGCCAGAATAAGAAGCTCAACCGAGAGGAAGACTCTGAGCCTTCACCCCCCGACCCTCAAAGAAGACCCCTAGAGAACAGTGTGTAGGCGCAAGTGGGAGGGTATAGATGTAAATAACGTCAGGGAAATCATTTAAATATGTGTAAGACTTCTGAGAAATGGCATGAATATGAATGACTGTCCTAAATAAATATGTGGAAGTTGGACTAACCAGTGTGCACGCAGGAGGATCGCAGAGGTGATCTCCCTTGTACCCAGCGCTGAAATAAAGCTTTGCTTCACAGACTTTGTCCTCTCTTAAAAACTACATAGGTGAATGTTTCTCACAATGCCTATTTTTGAAATTCAACGTTTGTACTTTTTCCTTAATTGGACTAATTTTTTTAAAACATGGGACTGACTTGTCAGAAATATTTTTGATGGTCTCTGCCTTTCTCTAGTGTTTTTGCAGTGAATAGCTATAATTTTTTGCAAAATAGAGACTATTTCGCTGAAAATTTCTAGGAGAAAAATCATTTCTACTTAGCAATAGCATTAAAGCCCTTGAATTGGGCCACATTCTGCTGCCAATGCAGTTTTGGGGACACTTGGAAAATATTTTGAACAGCAGGGAAGACCAGTGATTACCACTACACAGTCTCTCAATGATGTGAATATTGTGGGTTATTTTCCCTTTGACTCTTTATGGCCTATTTACAGTATAATCACACCAAATCAGGTTATAACGTGGCTCTTCTTTATTTGTAGTGAAAATAGAATCTAGCATCATTTTTTTTTATTTACTGTAGCTCGCCCTAAGAGCTAAGGAATTTTCGGGCACTAAGCAAGGATGATCTCTTCTCCAAGGCATTCATAACTGAAGGAGAGACAAGGAGAAAGGTGACTAGGAAAAATAATAGGCAACTTATTTACAACATCTATACACTTGCAATAGCTATGTTGTTGTAAACATGGCAAAAAATGGAATTATAAAGGGGACTTAATTGTGGACAGAAGACCGATTTGCCAATGAGGCGAAGGATTATTTTACAGTGTGTAACTGTCATCAGACCAAGCTGTGGACACGTGTATGAGGTCAGTTCAGTGAAATAATACTCTTATCACCCCATCCATACCAGGCAGTGGCACTGTGTTACGGGATTAGAAGAAAACACTTAGTTGTCTGAATTTGTAAATGACAGCTTAAAAGGGTAACAGCTCCGCCATGTTACAGTTCGCGTGTTAGATTGTTCGAGCAAAAGTCTCATCCGAGTATCTGCTCACCAGAGAAAATCTGGCATCAGAACTAGCCAGCACTAAACCCCTGGCTTTGTAGCATCTCTTACAGCCAGTGCGGGGGGAAGTCTGCTAGCCAGCGCTGAGAAGGCCTGGGCATCGGTCACCTGAGAAAGCAGAAGACACAAAGTTCTGCCAGAGATGTACTGCTGGAAGGCAACGTCCCAGCTGCCTCTCCAGTGAGCCTATGGGAAAACAGTATTGCTCCCCAGCGTTACGAAGGATGCATACAGATCAAAAGGACAGTTTACTAAGCTGATCCACAGGTGTTAGCAAAGGAGACGCTTTCAAAGAGGCAACCATGTTCTCCATTCTTTACAGTATGATACTATCTCACAACTGTGATTCCTTTTTTTTGTGAAGGAGAAATGAGTTAGATGAGAAATTACATATTGGTTTACTTCATCTTCATAGAATCACAAAATAGTTTGTGTTGGAAGAGACCTTACAGACCATCTTGTTCCAACCCCCCTGCCATGGGCAAGGACACCTTCCACCAGACCAGGTTGCTCAAAGCCCCATCCAACCTGGCCAACAACACTTCCAGGGATGGGGCATCCACTTCTCTGGGCAACCTGTACCACTGCCTCACCACCCTCACAGGGAAGAATTTCTTCCTAATATCTCATCTAAATCTTCCCTCTTCCAGTTTAAAATGGCTGCCCCTTGTCCTATCGCTACACTCCCTGATTTTGGCTAACCCAGCTCATGCTAAAGCTTGATGTATGCTGGGAACCGCGCCATTAGGTCAAAGCCAGGGCACCAGGTAGGCAGGACAGGTGGCCAGGAAGAGCTGAAGGGCCATTATGCAGCCGTGATCACCTGCAAATTGCTGTATCGGCAGCCATCATCTTTTGTCTGGTGCTTTCCTGTAAATTTGAGAGATCCAAACAAACAGGGACATTTTATTGGTGTCACAAGTGGGATCTCTCTCAGATGCACTCTGTTGGCAAGCACAAGGTGCCATGCCTGTTGAGGCAATCGGTGTGAGTGTAAAGATATTGTCTGTGTCTCTGTGTGTCTGTTTGTGCCATGAAAAACTAGACACTGAGCGGCAACAACTGGGAGAAGAATTTGAGAAAGAGGGATGGCAAAATCCCAAGTGGTCGAGAGCCACTGCACGGATGCTGATCATATTTGGCAGGAGTTTGCCAGATGGCAGGCTTCTCATAAGTTAAAGAAGGGAAAAGGGAAACATGCTATGTGCCGGCTACTAGGCAGCTGTTGTAGGGCAGCAATGGATATGATGAGTTGAAAGGGGAAAATGTACAGTTGAAAAAGGAAAATGAGAAAAGGAAAATGAAAAGAATACTTGGGAAGTAAAGTGCAAGCAATTAGAAATGCAAAATAGACTGCTTGAGTGGAAACTTCAGCCCCAGATAATTGCAAAAGCTGAAGAGCGCAGGAGGAGGTTGTTGGAAGCTACTACAGTAGACCTGGTTAAAGTCTACTCTGCCATGTACGATGCTGATTGGGATGGGGATATCTGGAAACAAGCAGACCCGCATCCCCTCCCCTCAGGGCCAAGTGATAATTATGAGGATTCCCTGCACCAGTAATCAAGCCTGAACAACAGAGCATGCCCACAGGGGCACAAAACCTGCCTCCCTCCACAACTCCTCGGGGCTTTACTGCCCTACAATTGAGAGGTCTGGGAGAGAGACATCCATGAATGGGCTAGCACAGATCTGGACAGCCAGAGCCAACCTTGCCCCAGCTGAATCTTGATCATTGGCATTAAGTCCAGGAATATTGTTGGGTACCGTGGGGCCAAATATCACCAGTCCCTTACGGACTTGCACTTTGTGCGGAGGAGGCACAATGCATCCCACTGACCGTGGTGGGGGAAAAGTGTGTGGTCCTAGGCCTCAGCAGCCAGCCTGCAGACTGCCCAGCTGAAACCTGTGATTTTAGCTGAATTAGAAGGACCAGCACCCGCTGCCCCAGGAGCTGGACAACCCTTTCCTGCAGAGCTGCATGCCTGGAAGGTGATTTAGGAGCCTGTACACTTCTGACCTGTAGTAAAGGGAACTGAGGGGGTGTGGAAATCTTCAGCTTTAGCCATTAAGACAAGCTTAAACGGCTTTACTTTCCAAGAGGTCCTTCAACATATGCTAGCAGATTTACCACTGTACATCCCACAGGACAAAAAGCAGGGGAGAACCTCAGCTAAAGTAAATGTAAAAGAGCCATCTTGTCTCCATGCAAAAGACAAAAGCAAAACCAGGACATTGGGAAACACCCTCAGTTAGTACTGAGGGTAAGAGATGATGGAAAATGTGTTTAGAGAACGGGCTCTCTCCGAGTCAGTTCCATGGGCTGCCAGCTCCCCTTCTGCGGCAACTGGACGGGTTTCCCTCATTCACTTCTCATGATAGCGCTCTGGGACCTGTGTCAGGAGATGGGTTGACACTGTACATTTTAAAAGGATAACGACTAGGGAGCCAGAGAATGCAAGGGATGTGAGCTCAGGGACATAACCAAATCTATCAGCACTAAAACTAAACCGTAGATACGCAGGAAACTAGGGTGGGGGCTTGGTTCAGTGGCAGGACTGGTGGCGGCTGCTCCCACTGCTGAGGATCCCAGTCCCGAGATGATGGCCACAGCTAATGATCCCTTACTAAGGACACTTACAAAGGACAGCCTCTGCTTAGCAAGCAGTTAGTTTCTATTGTAGGCATTAATGGGCAAATCATTAACCGCCCACTGGTCAGGGCTAAACTAATTCTGCCTAATGGACAGACAATCCACCTGACCTTACTTTTAGGTTCCCGTAATATATTGGGTATGGAAGTATTGAAGGGTCAGTCGTGGGTGGACTCATGGGGAAAATGGGAAATAGGGACACCACCCTCTTTGCCCCACAGTTTACCTCCTACAAATGCTTCCCTGACTGTTAATCTGTTGCAAACAGCTGCTCCTTTACCCCATAGCAAGCTAATTAATATTCCACAATACAAATTACCTTCTGGTGCTATTTGTCCTGTTACTGAATTGATAAAGGAGCTGGAAGAACAGGGAATCATTGTCACGTCTCATTTCCCCTACAATTCTCCTTTATGGCCAGTAAAGAGATGTAATGGCAAGTGGCGACTAGCAGGAGATTACAGAGCCTTGAACACTGCCACTGAACTGCTCACCGCAGCTGTTCCCAGTATGAATGATATAGTTAATTTTCTTAATGAATAATCCCCTGTGCTGAACCAACACCAGCAGGATGCTTTGAACACCTCAGTGTGGCATCCAGAAGACTGGGTGAGATTTCAACACCCATCACTTGGAAAACGCTGGATCACTTTGCAGCACTTCTGAAGGAAAGGAATATGGGAAACTGTGGATACTGTGGGAGTGAAATTAATCATTACTCAGGCTTGGATACGAGCCAAAACCTAGGTCTTCTGGACACATAAGTGAAAGCTGTCATTCAACCTGCATACTATGGTAACTATCCATCTAGCAAAGTACACTAACCATTCCCTGGATCTTTGTTAATGCTTTCTGTAGTAAAGCGCTGTCACCTGAGTTAATGTTGACAACATCTAAAAAGTCAAGAGCCTTCATGTGTCGGACAATTCTAACCCTCACATTGGGGCATCTGGCATTGTGTCACATAAATGTTGATGCACTGTGCAATGATCAAACAAACCCACAGAAGCTGGTAACCTCCACGACATTTTCAGATACGCTCTTTGCTCGACTTGCGAGTATGAGCGGCCATCGCTGTTTGTAAGATAGGGACAAGGACCTAGACAGGAATATATGAATTTGAGTTCCTAAATCCTTTTCAGGCAGTAGAAAAATAGCCTGATTTTCATTGGTATTCAATGTCTAGTACTCCCAGATTACTTCGATTCCTTTTCAGAAATGCGTAGTGAACTTCAGTGGAAGAAAAAGCTCCCTCAGAATATAATAGAATAGTTTTCTCAGGACTACTCTCATATTTCTGCAGCTTTAAAAAAAAAATAAAATATATATATAAGGGGAAGTATTGATGAACAGTCATTTCAACCAAAAGCTGACTTTCCTAGCGTGCTCCAGGCTGAAATGTCTGAAAAGCAAAAATGCTCACTTGCAAGCTATCTCCACAGCCCAGATCAGCAGACAGCAATTAGTTTCTCAGGTACTCACTCTTCTTTCCATCTTCCTGATGGATATTTCATCTGAGTTTATGCTCTCCTCCCTTGCCTTCTCTTCACCTCTCTGCCTCTCTTTCCAATAAGGCTGTGATCTGGCACAGACTCTCAATGGACAAGACCTCTACATCCCATCACAACACTGTCATAGGCAGTTACATTAGACAGGCCAGGATGAAAAGCGGTTTGGAAGGGAGAGAAGCCGTCATGCTTCAGGGCATAGTCTTGAACTCTAACCAAGGAAGAGAGATGAAGGAGGGCTTTGGGCCAGGCGGGGAGAAAATTTTACTCAGGGCAGGTTATTCCATAATTACCCACTTAAACTTTCTCTATACCTTCTGAGATGCATCTGGTTCTGGCCAACATCAGAGACAGAAGGGGTGGATCACTGGTCTGATCCAGGAGGGGAATGAGTTTCTTCATTCTTTTTGCCAGTGCACTGAGTTTATAACATTTTCTGAAACCACAATGAAATCCCTTTCCAAGCATGACCCTTGCTCTGGCAGTGATAGCCAAAACTCCTTCCCCTAGCCCCGTCCTTCACACTTCCACAAGCAATACAGAGAGAAGCCGGTACAAAGCCAGGTCAAGATGATAAGAACAAAGCCTTGAAGACTGCTCTTAGATACCAGCTTTACTTCAACACAGGAGGAAATTTTCAAAGAGGTGAACTCTTTCTGTCTCTCTCTCAGGCAGGAGTCTCCTGGGAGGAGAAGAAAACAGCTTTCATTTTAGCGAGTCATGATATTTATGGCCCTTTTATGGGTTTTGTTTGAAAATATAAAAGTAGATGGACTTAAATCTGTTTCAAAAGAGAGGAGATGGGAAGGGGAGAGACAGAGCATATGAAGGGCATGTGGGTCTGAATCATCTGCCCATGTTCAAAAGAAAATCAAACACCTTCTTTGTTTTAATACGGACCCCTTCTGCCAGTCATGAGGATAATGTCTGACCTTTTCTTGCATAGACCCTTTTATCCCTAATGACTTACAAATTTTCTATGTACACTACCACCAAGAACACTCACCTTGGGATGAAACCTGACAACTATTAAATTATGCAACTGCAGCACCATGCAACAGTTCAGGTGTGATTGCTCCCAGGAAGCAGACTTTCAGATCACGTCTGCTGCAGAACTGAAAGCTTTATACTGTATTCCTGAGGGGCAACTGTCAGCTTCTGCTTGCTCACATACCAGAGTCTCATGTGGGCTTTTATCCATCCTATTTGTGGTGTCTGTTCAGCAACTGAGGTTGCACCCTTTTGAGGGCCTCCTGCTTTTCATATGTGGAATCTCCTCTGACCCTTTGCCTCTAGGCAATACTTTTGATCCAATTCACAGGCTAAGGAGCACATGCCTTGCAAAATTATTGAGGGAGGGAAGTTTAAGTTGAAGAACTGGGGTTTGCATTTAGTTTTGAATGTAGTTAGCCCTGTGGTCATTTTATCTGCTCTGGGAATGAACCTTCATAGGTTATGACAGCTACTGGGAAATTTCTAGGAGCAAAATGTACAAAGCTCCCCATTAATTGGTAGTTTCATAAAGGCTGTTGTAGTTTCATAAAGCTCTCCTTTCAAGCAAGGAGGGAGAGATGTTCTGCCAAACTAACGGATGGCTTTTAAGTGGATCTGAGTTCAGTATGGAGTCATTGCAAAGATCAAATTGCTGGGATGGTCCATGAAGACAGACCAGTGACACAATGTTTAACACCAGCTGGTGTGTGCTGCATCTTTCATTGATGTGGTGCCCTGCAATAATTAAATGGAGAGATCACAAATACGCAAATCTCTAAAATCAGGCATGTTCCTGGCAGGATGTGACCTGAACCATATAGCTGCCTGGCCAGTTGTAAAGAGTTCTTGCCACCAGCGTTATTTTATAATATCATTCAGAAGTCCAAAAAGACTCTTAAGAAATTGAGCTCCAGGTAGATGCTGTTGGTAGTTGCGTGATGCTATAAAAATGACCAGTTCCTTTAAATGTTCTGTCTTCTAATTAGTATCACATACGTCTTGGTTCAGTTTTATGCCCGCACACATGCCCTTCTGACTGGAGTCATCCTTCCTTTCATGGTTACTTGTGCAGAGTCCTTGGTAAGTTTGAATCAGGTTTTAAGATTTATTGATCTGGCCTTGTCCATTCTGTGGTGTGTTCTTTGATTTAATTTAATGACCGTAAAGCATTCAGGCATGTTGGCATGAAGGGTGCACTGGAAAAAAATGATTGATTGATTGATTGATTGATTATGTAGAGACATTGTTCTCTCCATAGTTAACAATGAAGCTAGTTTTCCATTATACCCATTTGTGTCTTCCAGGGCATACATATCTTAACTAAAAGTAAACCAACCTGCCTGCAAGTGTGAATCATATGTGGAACCAGTTACACTCTTGTGTAAGGATTAAATTTGTCTATTTTAAAGATACTTGCAAATAAAAATCTTTGAAATGCAATTCAGAGGGGAAGATTTAAAGCACAGACAGGATGTCCCTTCGCCCGCTCTCTAAGACAATTTTCACATTGCCACACCTGGATAGCTTGGCATAGACATCCCAACATTTACTTTAACCTGTTGGTCCTGGGAAGAACTGAATTCATATTGTTGCCTGCTTTTATAAATCACAAATAATGCCTTCCCTTTATGTCTGTTTGTGCATGTGTGTGTGTGTGTGTGCAGACCCTGTGGCGGGGGAACCGCGGTGACATGAAAACATGAAGCTCAGAGGCTACTGAATGGTTGTAACAGGGGGATAGATGGAAGCAACACGAAATCAGCTCCTGAATGCATTGAAATGTACCAAAGAACAAAAAACAGTCTAGAAAAAAGAAAAAGGATAGGATTCTTCCATGTCCAAAAAATTTCTGTTCCTAGGGGTAGCCAAAATGATACGGTGTTTGTTTAAGTAGATTATGCTGGTATTGGCAATACACAACCTAAATACATGTACTTTGAACCTCCCTCCATTTTTTACATGAAGAACAATGTAACAAATCTTACTGGCATTTATTACTCCTGGGCAAGTAAGTTAGCACCTTGCTCAGATGACTAGGGCAATTCACACACCATTTAGAGTTATGCTCCCACCTCTCTAGAGAACTGTTTATTTGTTACACATAGTTCCAATTTTGGAAGTTTTCTTCACAATTAGAACAGCCAGAGATTTAACCCACTTTCATTTTTCTAAATGACAAGTGAAATTCCAGAGAATAGGTAGGTAGCTCTCAAAGAGATTTTGCTGGAGTGTATGAGCATGCAGTGTCTGTTTCCAAGCCCTGGACTACATTAATCACATGCTTTCTGCATCTCTGTTGGATTGTCTATAAATTTAGGAAGGTCATGGATACTGTGTTTTCATGTTATAATTTCTATATTGAATGTATTCCACCTGAACCCTTTAAGGAAAGGCAGGCAATGCAACATAGCCATCCCCAAGTAAAACTTTGTGTCTCATAATTCACCTAGCTCTCCACTACAGCTAACGCGTAAGCATTTCTCAAGGAGCTGTAAAAGAAGGAAATGGTGCTAAGCTCCTTTTAAAATTATCCAGTCTAAACTAGTGCCGCATGCAATAAATCAAATTGCCCTGAAAATCCTAGATGGGGGGAAATGGGCCATGGCCCCACACCTATCAGTATTATGATGCAGAATGCAGCTGTTACACTAGGAATAACCTATTTCTGGCACATTTCTGCTTCCTTCCAAACTTCCTTCTGCCACGCTGAATCCCCAGTCTATCAGAGATGTCATTTTATCATCCATGTCCCACTAATGTCTCTCACCCTTTCCATTTCTCACAGCCCCCTTCACGTTCCTCACAAACCTGTAATTTCTGTAAATCCCACCATCTCCTTCCTTCCCACAGCAGTTGCCCCATAACCTTTCCCCAGATTGTGATACATCTAAACAACTGAATATTTCGCATTAGCCTCTTTGGCTTACATACATATCTTACTGTCTCCATCCAGTGTAGGTGCCCTTCTTAATTTGCCTATTGTCTTCAGATCTCTTTTTGAACACTTCTTATCTCCTAGCTCTCCAGCTTTCATCACATCCTTACTTCTTACTTCACTCAGACCAACATCAAATAGGTTTCTTTCTCATGTATCCCTCCTTAACTTCTTTGCTTCCCACATGTTTCTCTGTTTCTACATTGTTCAAAGGACACTAAGGAAACAGAGTAGTAGATATGAGAGGCTCGCTGTGAAATAACGCAGAAGGACTTAATGAGATTGAGAGACTGAGCACTAAGATGGCGATGAAATTCAAGGCTAATAAATGTAAAGCATTACACCCAAGAAAACTTAACATACAAAATTATGATCTTGGAGCTGACCCTTGCCATCCAGCAACAAGATTATGTGAATATAATTAATAGTTCCATGAAAATATCACCTTGGTGCTCAGCAACAGCCAAAAAAGCACACAGACTGTTCGGAGTTAATAGGGAAGAAACAGAGAATGGAAAAAAGGTGGTCGTTATCCACAGGATAAATCCCTGCCACATCTGCACCCTGAATACTGTGTGAGCATTTGGTTCCTCACCTCAAACGTGGCAAAGTAGAACTGGAAAGGGTTCGGAGAAGAATGGCCAGGATAATCAGAGACATGGAGCAGCTCCCATACGAGGAATGAGTAACTCGGGATGAAAAACAGAGAGCTAAGGACAGGGCATAATGATAAAGGGGGATAAAATGTTGTGGGGCATGTAGATACTAACTAGAGATTATCTTGGCATTAAAGGAGGCTAGTGGTCAGCAGGTTCAGAACAGACAAAAAGGAGATGGCTTAGCATTCAGTGTAGAGTAAGCTGTGGGACTTCTTGCCACAAGAGATCACAGAGGCTAGCAGGTACAAGGCTATAACGGCTGGGTACCTCCATAGAAGGAAAATCTGTCAAGGGCTATTACATACAAAAATATCACATCTGGCTCAGGAAGTCCTTGAGTTGCAAATGATTAGAAGCTGGAAGATCATGCTGGGGAAATATCACTTATATCACTGCTCTTATATTCTTCCCTAGGTATTCACTGTTGTTCTCGGTCAGAGACAGGATATTGAGCCAGATGGACCTTTGGTCTGACCCCATACAGCCTTTCTGATGTTCCTATGTTTATATTCTTAACTGACTGTATGGATGCTCCTTGCACTTTCACGTTCCATATACAATGCCAAAAAACCCCCTCCTGCCTACAGCAGCACACTGAGGCTGAGCAAAAATATCAGTCCCAGCACATCTTTGCTGAAAAATCCTTCCTAGATAAATTTGGGTACTTACCTACTATTTTAATCTAGTGTCAGACCAGTATCATTGCTGAAAAACCATTCCCTCTGCAGCTCTGGTCACCTGAAACAATCTGTGCAGACCTCTCCCCTTTCACCGATTCCCTTATCTCCTTCTAAATCCTCATCTTAAAACCTGACTTTCTAGCCTGCCTTCAACCTCTCCATTTCTGTCTCTCCTGGTTATTGGTCTTATGACTGAATGCTTTAATATTTTCACCATGCAAGGTCTTTATGTCACTGTTTCATGTAATTTATACCTGTGAGCTGGAGCCTTTCCCATCTCGTTTTCAAGCACAGGCCATGCACTGAATGGAGTCCAAAATGATCCCCACCCCCTTATTGCTTTGGGGGTTTGGCTTTATTAACAAGGATATAAGCAATAAGAAAATAAAGTTCAGCTATTTCTAAGGCTTCTCCCTCATGACTGCTCAGCCAGCATCTTGGATGGCCTCTCCCCAGCAAACCATTTTTATCTCCTTTTTACACAAGTGAACTAATAAGCCACCCACCTCAGTGAGTCAGCAGAACCCACTTAACCCTTTCCCAGAAGGGTCAAAACTCGCTATCAGGATGGTTTGGCTCGGGCTTGTTATAGAACCATATTCTGCCCCTCGGTCTTGAATAATTTATTTGTGCGGCAGACCTAGATTAGTGTTTAAATCAAACTGCTACCCAAACAAAGGCTGTGCTGTACAGTGCAAAATGAAACCAATTACTGCATCATATAACGCTCATCTTTTGCAGTGTAAGATGCCCCCTACAGTACTGCAGGGGACGGACGACGTTTCTCTTGCGAACAGCAGCCCGGCATAGGAAAGTGGGGAGAGATTTTTCAGAGGGAGCCAGCCGTTGATAAAAAAGTAAATTCAGTGCCACAAGGTATTGCACACTTCCACTCTGATCCATCGAAACTTAAGACCTTTTCTAGACTGAAATTAAAGCAAGCTCCAAATATGCATATGCAGAGTTGTTTTCCACAGAGTAACTTTACCAGGGATGAAGAGGAAAATCCCTATCCTAACACACATTGCAGAAATTCAATCTCAGAATGTGGATCAAAGCCTGGAATTCCACTACTGTAAAAAAATACAAGTCACAGAAGTATGCAGAAACAAGGGATGCATTGTATTATATATTGTATTGTAGTGGAAGTGCATTATAAGCCTTATAGCATCTCTGGATGCCTGAAACATTAACAACACCCTGTTCCTTGTGCACTTCAAAAATGTAATCTGAGTTTACTCAAAAAAAACCCCCAAATCGCACACAAGTAAAATATGTTCTTTCTCTTATTTTTCTACCCCTGTTATTGTTCAATCACCTGATTTTAAGACTCCATTCACCTGACAATAAGTAGCTATCATTTACCCTAGGCCTGGCTGCCAGTAAGAGTCATCTTTATCTTCAGAGATGCAGGGATAATGTCTAATCAGTGAGTTATAGTTGAGAGAAATGATTCTAAGTTTAGGAAAATTGGCAGCTGCATTTTGTTATCAGTAACCATTATTTAGATAGCATTGCGGATGTGCGTGGCATCATACAGACAAGGACAAAGACCAGGCCCTTGCCCTGTGGAGTTTACTGTCTATATTACACAATTAAAATAGGGAGAGGTACTAGCATAATAGTAAAAGTGACCTCTAAGCATCACAGTGGGAGGGAGAAGAGGTGACAAGAAAAAGAAAGGCAAAACTTCCTGTGAGAGATCAATAGTGCATCATCCCTCCATTGTTGTTTTATACTCAGCTCTGCCAGAGGGTTTTGTTGTTTCAAAATACAGTCTGTACAGAAGAGGGGACAGAAAATTCCAGAGTAGAAATCAGGAGAAACTGGCCTAGGTGTTTATGAGAGAGGTGGAGGATGTTGATTGGTGACAAAGAGTTGGGTCCTTTGATGCGTCAAAGACACAGCGTCATATCAGCCACACAAGTGATGCTGGGGCAAGCCTGGCAGGTCGTGTCACACAAGCTCACAAGGCTCTACAGGGCATGGAAAGACCCCGAGGCTCTTAACCTGGTGTACTTGGTTAACGTGGAGACTGTGCTCCTTCCACTCCCTCTGAAAAGTGGGCTCTGTAGCTCTTGGTACAAACACCACGTTAACTGTAACACACCAACTGAACCTACCATCTCCCAAAAACGAGCTTCCAAGTACCACATTCAACAGACATACAATTTGTCCTTAGGTGCATGGTGCCTTATACCAACACTTTAGTTATACATTATTTTATTATGAGGTCAGTTTGTGTATCACTCTTTTCTTTTAAGGCAATCATGTTGAAAATTAATACATGACAATCTTGACTATAGACATAAAAGCACAGATTTAGCTGAGCTGCATACATAAAACAAACTGAAGTCCATACTTCAGAAACCCAGCCTAACCTAACACTAATCCTAACCCTAACTCTATCTCTTTAACTACATCAGAACATAATCTTTAGACAGCTGTTAATATTACTGCATTTTTCCTTTGTTGGCCCAAAGTTATTACCAGGAACCAACCATACTGGAGCAGAGATGACTCCATCTAATAGAAAACAATGGTACCACAGGAATACATTCATTACCGCATTGAACTTCTAAAAAGAAGGAGGCATCTGCTTTTTTCTAGTATTTCACTTTGCTTCTGCTACTTAGTGAAGTAAAACAATAGATATATTCCCTTGAACTGTCTTATTTCTGTTGACATTCATAAGACTGGTGCAGAAAATGGAGCCTACCTGGCAATATCTTCTCAGTGGTATAAAGTAAAACTGATTAAGAGAGGAACATTCTTCAGGTTCCTAGGAAAGGCTGTTGGCTTCTTCCATTTATGATCAAAAAGATCCTAGAAAAAAATATGTCCAGTCTTTAATGAGACTAGGAAATTGAAATAACCAAAATGGGATGTGATTGGTCTTTTCAACTGAGGTGCCACCATTACTTGCTTTTGCTGCTGAAACATCGTCTGGCTCCTAAAGGCTTCTAACATTGTGTTCCTACCTACATTGATCATTTAATACTAGCATCTTCTTTCTGACAAACCACAAACACTTCCAAAACTTGACCTCTTCCCTTTATCGCTTTTGATTAAGAAGAGAACTATCTGCAGGAAATGCCCTACAAACCACAAAGGATTATCAGAAATATAATGATGAGTGATTCAGGGACTCCGTGGCTCTGCTTGTGTTCCTATAAT
Source organism: Cariama cristata (assembly GCF_000690535.1). Taxonomy (NCBI): domain Eukaryota; kingdom Metazoa; phylum Chordata; class Aves; order Cariamiformes; family Cariamidae; genus Cariama; species Cariama cristata. The sequence continues at coordinate 15,006 of NW_009609813.1, forward strand.
CTGATCTTGGTCACTCTTCCCTTCTCCGCCGGAGCTTTGCCGTAGTTTCTTCTAGACGGCTTCTCCAAGCAGCGATAATGGCATCATCATCCATCTCTTCTTCCTCTTCTTTACGCATGCTTCGCCTGTACTGAGAGAACTGTCTAGATGCAAATCTTTCTTCACTTTGTTCCACTTTTGCCTCCTTCTTTCCATCCTCTTCAGACTTTGAAAAGCTCTGAGTGAACTTTCTCTTAGCTCCAAATTCTGACATGTCTGACCTAGCCTCCTCTTCACACGCCTCCACATGATGAGATCTAACTCGGCTCTGTGTAGATGGTTCAGGGGATTCAGAGTCAAAGGATGGTTCAGGTGTTCGGCTGAAAACATGCAGCTCTGGGCTCTTTTCTCTGGAATTTGTTGTCTCACTGACCCTTGACCTTGTGAACTTATACATCTTTTTGTCCTCTTGTGCAGAAGCAGAGGAAAATCTTGACATGGTTCTCAGTGAATCTCCCTTTGACTCGTAGGAAGAAGAGCTGTCTAGCTCTTCTCTTTGGGATCTGGAGAATCTGTAAGTGGATGTTTCAGAATCCATCTCTCTGACTTTGGATGATCTGCTATATTTCTCTCTAGCCTTCTCACTTTGATCATAGTATGACGGTGGTTCTCTTTCTGCTTTCAGGCCACTGAGCCACTTGGTAATATCAGTCTCTGTCCCTGACTTTGGTGCACCTGTGTTTGCAGGTTGACTAGATGGATCAAAGACTGTATCAGTTCTGTCAAGATCTGCTTGCAAGGGGCGCCTGTGGCTGTTTGTTGTACTCTCTCTGTCATCTTCTATTTCATTTTCCTCTCCTTTGGTCATCTTTTTTTTAAATAAAGTGCTGCGTTTATTGTCTCTGATCACCTTTTCAACTTGATAATCTGACATTTTCTCTCTCATTTCCATTTGCATCTCCTTCTCCTTCCTCCTGATTTTCTTTAGGTCAACATCATCAGCAAAGAGGCTGTACAGTGGCTTGCTTGTCTGTGTCGTCTTCACGTTTGAACTAGGCCCTTCTGTCCTTGTGCTCTCTGAGGTATTGCAAGACAGGACAGACCGAGATTCAGTCCTGTGCATGTCCTGCTGGTGAAGCTGGGAGGTAGCAAGAGATGAGCCACTCAGAGCACTGAGAAGAGAAACCTTATCATCATCTACACGCCTGCCAAGGTCTCCTGACATTATGCTGGAGGCCATTGCAGATGATGGGCGGGACAACATCATGATCTCATTTTGCTTTTGAGCAATGGTTTCACTGACCACATTAGCGATCCAGTTCTGAATGCTTGCCATGGATATTGTGTCACCTGGGCCAACTGGGAGATTGGGAAGGGGTATACTTGGCATTTGAGGCTGCATTGCCCCCATGCTGCTCCTGGGCTGCGACAAAGATGAATGATTTGTCTGCATGCTCAGTGCAGAAGCTGCATCCTCAGCACCACTTGCCGAAGGCGCTGAGGGCCAGAAAGCTGACAGTGGGATACTCCCACTCATCGTACTGTCTGTCTCCCAGCTGCACATGGACTGGCTTTCTTCTAAAATTTTCTTCGAACGTTCAAGGAGCTCTACACGCCTCTGCTTCTTTTTAGCTGAAGCAGAATCCTCACTTTTGGCAAACTCCACAAATTCCTCCTTGCTTTCACTGCCCATCTTCTTCTGCCGCTTCATTTTCCAAGCCTGGTAAGCAGCCAGGTTAATATCTGATAAACTCTTCCCTTCTGTACCCTCCCCACCTGCCTGGCTGCCATCTTCTGCTGGAGATGATGCAGAAGACGATGATGGTTCTAAGTCCTTCTTGTGAAAGCCAAACTGGATCCTCTTGACCTTCCACCTTTCTAGAGGAGTCAACTTGTCTTTGTTCTTTTGGCAGAAATTGTAAAAGGAGCTACTGTCTGAAAACACGCTCTCCTCATCCACATCCCTCTCCTTTCTTCCTGTTTCTGGGGACCGTCTCTCCGCACAATTTTTATTCTTAGAATGATACCTCTGAGCAGCTTCCTTCTCAATCTCCAGAAGCCTCTGGTTCCACATGTCCCAAGTGCTCTCTGAAGACACAGAGCCTGTGCGGCTCCTCCTCATCCTGCTAAAACTACTGGCTTCCAGCTGTTGTTTTAGGGTTCGGATCTCGAAACTGCTCACACTCTCAACATCACTGAATTCACCTGATGGGTAGGGTCTTCCTCCCATGCTGGAATCTCCATCTTCCTCCCTGGGTGGACCCTCCAGTTGGTATTTCTCATTTCTGCACTGCCAGTCATGGATCCTCTGTTCCACATCCTCCTCAGATTGTTCCCCTTCTTGATCCAGAAGCTTTGGAGATGTTCTTCTTCCATGGTTAACTCCTGGTTCATTTGGAGGCAGGCCTTGTTTCTTCCTCCATTCCTCATACAACTGTTCCTCTTCCTCTTCACTGATGAGGGTGGAGTGTCTGGAAATGCAGCTAGTTTTTTCCACTGATGAAGAGCTCATAAGGCTACCCAGCAGGCTGCTGGTGTCCTCTTCTTCTACTGTGATGGAGTGGGCTTTGGCTCCCATAATGCTTTCTGAGTCCCCAACTCCAGACAGCCGGGAAGAAGTGCCTGCATGGACAACAGGACTTTGACTAGGAGTGGCTTCTTCATCACCAGTATCCTCCAACTCTCGTTCTTCCAACAATTGCTCGTTGAGCTCTCTTAGCTGTTTCAGAAAGCCATCGTTGGGGTAAATGGCACGCTTCTTTCTCAGAGTCATTAGAGCCTCCAGAATGGTCATATGGTGGTAGATCATCAGGTAAGCAGCCACCAGCACAGCTGAGCGACTGATTCCCATTTCACTGCTGACAAGGATTTTGCCTACAGATATTGAATATAAAAGTAATTAGCAATTTCCAATGACATAGAGAGGTTGCTCTGATATATAGCACAAAAGCATCCTCTGAATAATGTTTAAAATTAGACAGATTATATGTTTCAGTGACTGAAACCAATCCTAAGTATTTGTTAGCTTTATCTTAATAAAAATCTAGGTACATATGAATAAAAAGCACATTAGTTTCAAAAGCTGTGGGCAGGCATATTTTAAAACAATCTAAATAATATTTGTATTTTCACCTATACACTTAACCTCCCCAAATAATCAAAATGTTTATAATAGGTTTAGAAAGACAAGTGATACAGTATTCTTCACTTGCTGGCTGACTTAGGGTAAGTCATTTAAGCCTTCCATGCTTCAGTTTCTCCATATGTAAAAAGGGAGATACTAACATTAGCCTCCAGGGAGGTATTGGGAGGATAAGCAAATAACTTAATTTTTTATAACGCACATTATAGGACTTAAATACAATTTTATATTAATTTAATTGGGTTTTTTGCCAGAATCCAGATCTGCTGTTTTGCACGGTACACTCAAACAGTCACGTGTAGACTGGCTGGAGGCCAGAGGCATAGTATATCTCAGAACAGGAGAGCTAAGCAACTAGCAGAAGAGAGCTGATTGTGACTCTGACAAACTGATATAGCTGCTTCAAACTACTGGGACCCACCATTCTGTAAACAGTGCCTGCAAGCGCTAGAATGAAAGCTGAGGATCTGCTTTATTTCATGGCATCTACACAGAAACCACCTCTTGCAGAAAACTAAGCTTTGGCACAGAATAATTGTTTTTTAAAGTTACTTTTACAGCAAATTACGGTTAAAGAAAAGCTTGTAAATATGAAGAGAGCATAAATGAGGCTTCGCTAGTTTGCAAATAACTGAAATTACTGTTTCTAAATGTGTGATAAACTCCAGTTTAATCAAACTGTTTGCACTGAAACTTAATGAAGCCAGTTTAAACACCACCTTTCTGACTGCTGATATGTTACCACACGTATTTACCTAATGTACCTATTCCTACAATCCCAAAATGTCTTTTACGCCTTTCTTAGTATCAAAAGTCTCAGTTGCCTTTGAAGTATTTTAACAGCCCGTAAAGCCTATCTAACAGCTCACCAAAAGGGGGAGATCTCATTCCTCTGCTTTGTTTCAAGGCTCCGCTGTCTACATGCATCCTTTCCTGTGTGGGCTTTGGTACTCGCAGGGCCCTTTAATGAGCCAGTTCAGCTCACCAACCCAATGGAAAGCCATCTCTTCCCTGCTGGGCTGTCATTTTTGCTGGGTTAGTGACTTGAGGGGTCGATGAACATCAGCAGCAATAAGCATCTGTACTATGCCAGGGGTAGCAATGGGAGTTATGAGGAAGAACATAGATGGGTAGAGTGTCCTGCCTCATGTTGTTGGTGGTGAGCTATTCATATTGGCTCAACTTTTCTTGTCTACTAACAAAACTTCTCACTTTTCTTTCTTTCACTTTTACTAGTAGGTAACCTGTTGTCTCCCTACAAAAATGAAATGCATTGAATACATAAATGAAGATTATCAGTGATACTACTGGTTGTGGTGTTCATTTTCATGTCAAATTCCATAAAGATATTTCTAACTGTCCACTGGAGCTGCAGCAAAATGACCAGTATGCACTGGCAGTCCACAGAATAACAGTTGCCATGGAATTGTAGTCCAGCAAATTATACCGTAGCCTGGGTGTAGGCATCCAGGGGTTCAACCCAGCTGTTTAGATTGTTCCAGTAAATCAGCCTGTTCATTTGTAGTAAGCATCCTGGCAAAACTGAAACTCGCAGTGTACAGGAATATATAAATATATATAGTATTATATAA
>NW_009609814.1:0-18636 GCF_000690535.1 Cariama cristata
TGGCAGGGGCCGAGCTCTGCAAACCTTTTCTTCTTTTTGCTTTGTTTTGTTTTGTTTCCTTCACACAGACACACTGCAGCTTGTGAGAAGCATGCGAGCTGGGGTTTTTTTGCACGGAGGTCAGCGCGTAAGTCTTCAGCTGTGCCTCTGCAAACCGAGAACTTCCTTTATGGGAAGGTTTTTCACACATAAGGGCTGCAGATACTGGGTTGTAAAGACTTTAATAACAATATACAACAAAACAGATTCCAAAATCTTAAAGGAGTTTGTTTAAAACATAAACTTTTTATTACATGGATTGTTTTAAAAACCTTGGGAAACAAAAATACAAATCCTGAGAGTCGGTGTTAAACTTTAAGAAGCAAATCTCTCTTTCTTTTCAAAAACGTTCTTACACGTACGTGTTTACACAGTGAAACGCTTCGGTGGACAGATCCTGGCCCATGCCTGAGCGGTGTCAAAGCAATTAAGCTGGCCTGAGAGGTTACCTCGGGATTCCCTTGCCTTGGAAAGCCTTTTGTTAATGTAAGGCTGATGTGGCAGATTTCTGCCTCCTCCCCTGCTGTTCGTGTTGCATGAAGTAAACGCACTGTGGGCAGAGTGCAGGTGAGCTTTGACCAGGCCTGGCTGCTAAGATGGTTTCTGGGCAATGTTCAGGGGGGATTCAATTTAAGGAAGCTTAATAGCCTTGTGAATAGTCAGGGTGCCATGCTGGACCCTGCAAAAGCCATGGTCAGAGCAAGTAGATGGCAAGTTCTTTATGAGTCCTCAGCCCTCATCCTCCTCAAATTCAAGCTCAGCTCAACACCTCCAGAGGATCCCACTCGTGACAATAATTTGGTAAATAAAATGCAAAAAGAGGGATCCCTTGTCTAGTAGGTTGGCCCATCGTGTCAGTGTGTTTGTAAAAGCCTGTATAGCTTGCGTATTTACACAGAAAGCCAGACTGAGCTCAGGTAAATAATTACTGCTAAAATGCTATTACTTTCAGTAAATACAAATAATGTTTGCTGTTCTACACAGTATTTACCACGAAAGCCATAAGAACCAGAACCAGTGTCTGTTCCCCTAGAGGATTTCATGCCAACTGCCCGAAATAACATCTGTGCATTGCTTCATGTGTTCTCCCTCTAAGTGGTCCTCTGCCGCCTTTTCACATAAACGGTTTAGGTAACGTAACCCCCTCGTTATTTGTCCCTGCATCTTGCTTCTGTTTCCGCAAGGTTAAAAAAAAAAAAAAAAAGGCAGGCAGAAGAGCAAATAAGAAATGTTAAAATGGATATAAACAGAAGTCTACCTCGCAATCCATATAAATATATCTCTCTGCAAGCTATGAAGGGGATTAGGCATGATTTGCTCTTATAATTTTGCCTCTAGTGTAACCATTTCCTTTGAAGAAAAGTGAGCATAGAGTTAAAATACAGTCTAATGACCCAAGCAACATATTTCCTTACAGTATTAGATACAGAACCAGTTCCAACAATTCAACATGTTACATATGCGATTCATTAGATTCAGAAGATTTTACCCCAGTCAAAAGTTAACGTTGTAACACTTGTTTTAAAAGACGAAATATGCAATCCCATAGGAAGCAGGCTACTATAGAACACTGCTGGAAATGTTCCCTGGATGGATGCGTAGCTTATATTCAGATTTATCAATAAAAAACATGAGTATTAACATTCATCCTTCTTAACTGCTTGGAACACGGGGCAACGATTTTCCAGCGCTGTGTTCTGCCGAGAAAAACTGGTTTCTACCTACTGAGGTTAAAGGATTAATGAATACTTGGCACATGAAAAATGAATAGTGATAGCAGGAAGAAGATTGCATGTAGACAGTGTGATAAGGTGCGTAACAGAGAAACATCATGTTACAGACATTGCCGTGCCCTGAGAAGCAGATGAAGCTCATTTCCATTGAATTTCAGATAAAATATTTTAAAACATCAATATTTATTTTGTCATACTTAGAAATATTTTATTCATTTATCTAATCTATCTAAGGAAATCATCTAGAAGAGGGGTTGGCTGACTGACATTTGGTGATAAAATTTGTTGTCCATGAGCTTCATTATGTGCTATGTTGGCTGTTCACATGGTCTAATGCCCGCTACAAAGAACTATTACCCATATGCATGAATTTGCAGGGCAGTATCTAAAGCAAAAAATATGTAGCTACGTTTGCAGGAGAAATGTATTACATGATTATATATCAATAGATTGATACAGAAGTAGGGATATTACACATTAGTATTTGATATATATCACAGATTTATAGAGAAATGTAGTTCTCAATCACATGCTTTTATGGAAAACCTGTCCTACTAAATCACCATCTTGGCTCACTCCATATACCTGACCCCTCTGTTTCCAGTCTCATCCAGCTTAACAAAGCTGAGCATATGTCATCTATTTGAAAATGTTCTGGCTTACATTTTAACACAGAAATACTTTGAAAACCTTCACTATTTATGAAGACACAGAAAGTTCTCTTTTTTCTTAATTTTTTTCTTGAAAGAAGGAACTTTAATCACATTTCCTATTAATCAATGGGACTTTTCAGCATGCCATTTTTTCGGAAACAACAGTCTTAGATTTTGAAACAGGAACCTTAACATTGTATTGTCATATACAATTCTAAAAATAGGAAAACATAATTTTGGAAGCCAGGAGAACAAATCGGCCCACGGAACACTTTTGGTTACTTACTTTTTCATAAGCTCAAGAAGTGTGTTTATGTGTGTATTTTAGACTTTTTCCATAGTCCTTCTCGACTTCGGCCCTATTGCCTACAAAGCAGCGCTACTAATTCACTTTTATCGAGTCCCATCACTTACAATCCCAGATGGCTCTTTCCAGTCTTCCTGTAGCTGGTGTTCCCCTAATAGAGTTTCCTAAAACTTACCAAAAAGAAGGTCCTATCAAATCTCCCCAGAATGTTCCTCAGCCTCTCACTTCTCCTATATTTATCCTCCACTGGTACAGACTTTTCTTCACCATTCTTCCCCAATATCCATTTCCCTATTTGCATTTTGTCTTAAATCCTAATCCAGCAGATGTGCAAATAAATTTATACTCTTGAAAACAATTTAGCGACTTTACCTTTAACTTAAGAATTTTTTAAGTTTGGGGTTTTTTTTAAATTTAATCAGAATGAATCAATCATTTTTCAAAATGGGGAATGGCATCACCAGCAGAGAGCACACTGGAACCTCAGAACAAAAGAAAACAGAAAATCAATAGCATATTTTAATGATGCAAGCCTGAAACACATAAAGATACATCTGAAATAAATCAGTAATGTGCTGAATATTGAGAGATTTGTCATTTAAATTAACACCAGTTATAAAAAATCACTCAAATTGCCTATTGTTTATTCCATTTCAGCTTGTATTCAATTTTCTAACTCAAATAAACTAAAAAAAAATTTTAAAAATTATAAAAATCAACCTTGCTACCCAAACCAAAAACTAAATGCATTTTTATTTGGGATGCATGGTTAGACAAAAGCTCTAACAAATTACATGGTATATTTTAGAAGACAGATTGTGTTCATTTGCTGATCTTAGGGAAACCTTTGGGTTGACAGATAATCAATTCAAATACCTGCAGTTGAGGGATTGTGTTACTAATTCCTTTCACAAACCTTCCCTTTTGGATGCAGGCAAATAAACGGGTTTTCTTTGCCGAGGAATTGACCACATCAGCAGATACAGCCTGTTGGGTATGGTTGCTGTCTTGCAGTCCAGCCTGTGATCATCTGCCAAGTGCTTCCTCCACTCCTTCTCCACTCAAACTGGTGTTAAGCTCAACTTGAATACGTGGGCCTTGCCCCTTTATCCAGCAGCTGCCATCAAGCATGAGGTTGCAGACTTTTTTGGGCAAGAACATCAGCTTCTGTTTCTTTGAATCTCCTTATAAAGTGTTTCAACATGCACGGCACTCTGCCATCAAATGCTAGGGTTTATGGTCAGCTTCTAGGTCGCCATTAACCAAAATGGTCAATCTAAACCGTGGAAGTACAACTAACAAGTAGCGCTATCGTGTTTCATGTGACTCACTCAAACATCACCAGTAATATTCCTTGGGTATGAACATCGGAGCTTTTGTACACCACATTTGTATTTTTTCTGTACTTTGTATAAACCAATTATTGGGTTTATCTTTTTCCCTTCAGCCTACTCTCCTTAAAAAAAAACACAAGAAAAACAACCTACCTCAGTGCATAAATGGTAGTGTTAGTGTACACAATGCAGCCTCTCTGATACAATAAAGTATATAATGGAGAATAGTTCAGTTACACTGCACAAAAGAGGAAAATTATAATCTGATATAATAGGTGCATGTTTTTCTCCAGGGATAGAGATCAAAATATTCAGTTTGCTAGATTTAGACTAGCAATGTTGCCAAGACACATATTCTAGGAAAGTGGGGCCACACAGTATTAACGCTTCACTCCCTTGATCCGAAAGCTCTGTGCCCTTTCTATAACCTTGGTTTGAGATCACGCACTATTTTTTTTTAATTTTAAACTTGCCTTCTTGTAGCAAGAGTCCTTGAAGGGTTATGATCTTATTTAAGAGGCAGAAGAACAGGAGGTACAGTTCTTTATTCAGTATAATCCAACATTGGCAAAAGTTAATAGGGGGTAGGAAATCATCAAGGAACATGTTCTGGGAAAGAAGGAGGTTTTGGTTGTTGCATCTCTCCAATGTTTGGTTAATGTTTTTGTAAGAAAAGAAATGGGAGACAAGCACTTCCTGGCTCTGGACACTGTGTCAATTCAATGCCCAGGAACAGAATGGGTTCCTCTGGAATTTCATTTCAAACTCTGTAGTTTGTAGTTGAATTTATGGACCTAAACATCACTCTGAGAAAACGTCTTACATCATTTTAAGCTCCATGTTCAATTCCATTATCTCAGCTCCTCATACTGAATACTGTGATGTTTAGCTGTTTAGGAGACAAAAAAAAAAAAAAGTGATCTCTAAAACAGTGCTTTATAAAGAGAGGCATACTGTATTCTTATATGAACATTAAAGCTACTACATCTCTTTTGGTAAGATAGTGACATGGTGTGGGACAATCTTTCCAAATTTTCCCTTAACTTCCACTGTGTTGTGTTCTCTGTGTCTCCTGGTTATTTTGCGCTCCACTGTGTCTTTGTGAAATTGGTGATACCTAATTTGTTCCCTGTGCATGGGTTCCATAGGCTACAAAAGAAGTTCTGCATGTGAAAGACCTGGAGGAGCAGTTTCAAAGCCAGAAGAAATGTTTCAGCAATAACTGAGGTTTGTGCACGGGACTGAGAAGCATTCTGCAGGCAGGTTAGCAAAAGAACACATGCAGCTGGATCTGATTTCGTACCTAGTAGGCAGCCAAAAACATCTGGAATGTCTTCTTTGCACATATTATCATAACAATCTTTCACGCTTTTTTTGATGGGTTTTAGGTATAACAAATATTTTCAAGAAATTCTGGGGTTTTCCTAGTTGTTTTTGATTCAGCAAACAGTTCTTTGTTCTCCATGGAGGTGTTAAATAAATTACAACAGAATAAATCTCCAAACAAGTAAGCACTTAGATGCTTTTTCTTTACTCAGAGAGCATTCCTCCTTTTGCATCTTCCACCCTATCTTACAGATGCTTTCCTGTGTTACTAAGGCATTCATGTTGATAACTTTTGTTTTGATTTCAAGGCCACACAACTTGGCTTTTCCCATACAAGAATCTCTTGGATTCAGGAGATATTTACCCGGCCTCAAAATTAGAAAAGATTCAGAATCAGATTGGAAATGAGATACATTGAAAATGGTTCTTTCCAACACTTCTGTTACTTCATTAGGTTGGCTAGAAATGCCTGGCTTTGCACCTGGGCATCATGGACATAGCCATGGTCATGGTGACTTCTGAATCATACGCTTTCTGGATCAAAGATTGATGGCTCACAAGCATTAAGAGGCCTCATCTGGACTCCATTGTACATATCGCATTTCAAGTGAATTTTTCTTTTTTAAATGAGGTTGGTTTTTTTTAATGGGGAATTTCACAGATTATTAACCATAGTTGTGCCACTGGGTATCAATCCAACAGCTGAAAAAACTAAGCATCGTATTGTAGCAATTGCTTACTTAATGTCTGGGCTTGTTCGTGTGGTTTTTGGTTTTTAAACTAAGAGAATGAATTAATTTGAGTGACTGCAAAGCTCAGTAAATACCAGTTATCAATTCTCTTTCTAATGACAACTGATGACATGATTTTTACAAATGGTTGAGCACTTGGCAAATGCTAACCATAGAAATCGAATGAGCTGAAAGAAACTCCAGTCTGCCCTATTGTCGCTACTGAGCTGACAGATGGGAAAAAGAGGAGGAGGTTGCGATGCTCTCCCAGAAGCCCAGGGGCACACTGCAAAGTGACTGCTGAAGTGTCTTGAAAGACTGTAAGTGAGAAAGGAGCAGATTCCTAAAGAGCAGACATCACCTATATTTTGCTTTAAAAGTTGCCCTTCCTAGCGCAGCCCCCTGCAATGGGCTGACCAAATTCTCTGCAGAGCACCTAGCACCAGAGCTCATTCGAGCCTCAGCAGCAGAGGTAAAATTGAATTTCCATGAAGGAAGGAGGAGCTGGAGTCAGGCTGCCTACTCCAGCAGCTGCTGGGAGAGCGGGAGGGCAGGGCTGCCATTACAGCTGCCCCAAGCAGGTGGCCCAAATGCCAGCATCTGCCGCTGCCATGGACACTGTCACCTGCCTGGGCACCATCAGCACGGCCGGGGCCTTTGCTACCCCAGCCGTCTGCCGCTGCAAACTGCTGCCCACTCTGCCAGTGCCTGAGCAGCAGGGAAAATCCCCCAGTATGTGGAAAAGCCTGTAAGCCCCAGAATAAGAATTGAGAAATGGGTAGTGGCAGTCTATTGAGATCAGATAGCTTGGCCTTGCCTTTCCTTACCTATCTTTTTTTTTTCTCTCAATTAGTCTAATGTGTCTCCTTTGGTTTTGTAAAAAGTGACTCGAGAAGTTAAAAGTACCAAACTTCAGTAGCTTCACCCATATGTGCTGCACGCCTCAGGCTAGACAGCACATATTGGTAGCCAGACTGAGAAGAACATTTACTACATTACCTCTTAAAAACTCACTTTATTTTTCTTGTTGAGCTGGCTCCCATCCAATGTGACACTCCAGCATGAGCCATGCAGTGACAGCAACAGCCTCCATGGAAACACACCGGACCATGAGGCCAGTCGTGGGGTAGAGAGAAAAGGCAGCTCCGTCCTTTTCCTTAGTCTGCTGCGTTTTTTCTCTGAACAAGCTTTCTTCTCATTTTAAAGCGTTAGGAGCACCCCTCCCATGCTACCATATCTTTGGTATGTCTCGTGTAGCAATGCAAAGTTATGCTGAACCTGGAAAACCTGGGGCTGATTGCAAGGCATCACCATCTCACAGCCCTAGCATTAGGGACTTCCACTCCTCTTTTTTACATGCTGAAGCCAGGAGGGGAACCTGCCTCTGCAGTGGAGACACAAATAAATGCTGGCTGCGGTGGGTGGAGGTTTGAAAGGGGACTGCGGACCAAGGGGCTGTCACGGAGACTGCGCTGCCGGCGGCAGCCTTGCCGCTGCTGTGCCGAAGCTCCTGCAGACTGAACATCTCTTTTCGGCAAAAAGGAGGTTGCAAAGGGAAGCAGCGTCTTAGAAATTTCCTCAGCGTCTTTCAGAATTTTACATACCTCCACTTTGCCCAGGAACAGGTTTATTGGGAAAAGGGTGGGTAGAGGGGAGATGTTAAGCAGGTTGCTCTCACTGTAGAGTAACTGGGGAGACTTTGATGGTCAGGATGCCCTGAGGAGGAAATCCCTCATCATCATGGCTATCACCGTGCCTGCCTCTCCATCATACTGAAAACTCACTCCCCCACATAATAGCAGCATGCAAAGTTGCCTAATGCCATTATGATATAATTGATGATACAATTTTCCCTTAATATTTCTCTGAAATTTTCCTTTTTTTTCCCCTGACTACCTTGAAGTAAACCTCTCAGCCTGACTATCCACTGTTCGATGCAGACAGTGAACCAGGTAGCTGTTTGGCATTGTTCCAAGTGTTTGAGTGTTTCACAGATGACAGGCTAAATCCGGCAAAATTTGCGAACCTACAGGCTAGCTGCTACTGCGCTTAACTTCTAGACACCTGCCTTTACATCCACCTTTTGCCACACATCGCTTGTAGGCTCCTAGTACTGAATACCTACTGTGCAGTGTGAAATAGCCATTCTGTATTTGTCACAGGGAGAATCAGGTGCCTGGGATTCACCACAGCCAGAGTACTGAGCAGGGAGCCTTTTAAACTAAGCAAGAAAAACAACTGAAAACAGTTATAGAGTAGAATTTTCCCCTGTCTCAGCACCTAAAGAGCCTAAGCGTGGGTTGCAAGGCAGTAGATTTATGGGGTTGGGAGTGACAGCCTGGTACTCTCTCGAGCTGAGCACCTTAGCCATCTTTTCCAGGGGCTAAATCAGCTCACTTTTTTTTTTTTTTTAAAATGATGCATCAGTACCCTGACAATAATACATATATGACATGTAATACAATATGCAATAAGCACTTTTTAATGTATAATGCTTTAATATATATGTTATGAATAATAATATACAGCAGGCTCCTAGGTGATGTATCTCCTACCTCTCTCGTCTCCCAGCATCACTCCTTATATTAGCTGTGCTTGCCTGAGGGACTGGGATATTTCTGACTAAATGTGGACTGCAGGCATTTACATCAGGACCAACCACCCCTGCACCCTCTCTAATGGAGAAAGATACTTACCTTTAGGGTCTGACTCATTTCATCCTAAAATAGGTTTCTAAATTTTACTGGCATTGTCAGACATCTTTGTCATGCCAAACACTTCAGTGGGCATCAGGAGCACACTTTGCTTCAGCGTGGACCCAGCTCTTTTGACATTGATTTGATCGCTCATCATGTCTTTGCTGTCACAAGTGGTTTGGGTGTTTGTGGGTAACACCAGGTCACCTAGGCTAATTGTACTCTGAAATCTTTTAGGTGTAATAACAGATCTTTATAAATCTGGCCACTGTTTCCTTAGTTAAATTTCCTCACAAGACTCTTTGTCCGTGATGTCTCAGATAAACAGGAAAACTAATTGCACAAGAAGCCATCATAAGGGAAGCAAAGTGATACTCTCTGATCTACCGAAATTACTGCTCTGAGATTGCCAAGGGCTCTAGGGCTCCAGTTAACATGCTTAATATCTATTTTCGATGTATAAGAACCAGGTCCTGAGATTATGTCAATTTGAACATTTACATTAGGTTAGTGGTCCGGGGTGTGTGTATCAAGGTGGGGATGTGGCCCATCAACGCTGTGTATCTTCCTAGTATATTTCACATCACTTTTCACCTTTTCTCCTCCTCCTCCTCATCTATATCTCATTCCAAGAGAGCCTGATCATTCCAACACCTTAATAGTGCAGTATGTTAAAAAGAAACTTTGTTGGCTACCTTTAAAGCACTTTATATTGCTTTAAATCACTTACACCACCACAGCAATACTCCACAGAATGCCATCTAATTTACATAAAGTCACCCAGAGGTTAATTAGTATATGGAGGTAAATTTCCAAAAGAGTGCACCAGGAAAAAAAGCAGCAAAAAGCAATTCTTTCCTTAATTGCTTTTGTACACACACCTCTCATTCTATGTTTTACAAACGTACTCGGTAATTTCTGTCTTCATTTTCTGGGAAGATTGCATGTCAGGTAGAAAGGAAGTCTGTCATTGTGTCTGTCTGAGAGGTTACTTCCTGACCTTTTGTTGTGGCATAGACTATTTGGAAACATCGCCATCACATGCCATCACAATTCCATGGTAGGCACTGTAATGCTACACTCGCTTGCCTCCTCTACAGTGGAACAAAACAAATAATCCCCAGTTATCTTTCTATTTGAATAACTGCTGGGAAATGTTGACAAAAACATCACATTAGAACAACATATAATATTACACATCCCCAGCTTCGTCCACATTGTGGAATGCAGGGAAGGTGCTCACCTGGCGAGCCCATGTGCCAGAGAAAGAGCAGGGCATTTAATATTAGTAGGGAGGGGCAAAAGTAATTATTTTTTCTGTTGGAGAAGAAACACTCTGAGGGACCATCAGAAACTGTCCCCAGGTGACCAGGGAGGAAGGCAGTCTTGGAGCCTTGCTGGATTCACCTCTGACTCTGGACACCCAGAATTGTGTACAGGCTCCATATCCATCTCTGGATCCTGAGACTTCAGTGGAAGTGGTTATGCTTTTCTACAAGAGCTTTAATGGACACAGTCCAGGTTAATTTGAAGACACTACTTCTCTCGGCAATAATAGCATAGACTTCCACTATCAAGACCCAGAAAACATGGTGGGTTACACTGCAGTGTTTTTTATGACAGTTTTTAGCATTAGCATTTACTGCAACTAGACTTCTGCCTGAGCCTGAATCTTGATAACCTAGAAATGCATAACAACCTTGAACTTGGCTTTTAAAATATGAGTTAAAAACTATGTTTTCTTAAAGGCTTTGGAGCTATTCTAACCCCAAAATGTGTCTTTCTCCAAGGCAAGTAGGAGAAATCCCTACAGCAGGGTTGAATAGCAGTAGCAGGCTGTAAAGACTTCACCTTTCTTTCAGTCTTCTCCACCATGCTGGTTAGACACTGGACAAAGCAGTCCCGATGGTGGAGCCAAGGATCCGCTCAAGTTCATGCTAGAAACAGAACACCTCCTGCCCCTGGGGCAGTGTCCACACCACAGGCACACTGTGCTGTACGGCCCCACGGCATTCCACTCCCCGCTCTCTGCAGCGTCAAGGCGGTAACTCCACCGCTGCTCCTTTGAAGGATAAAGTGGGTTGGCAGTTCTGTAAGTGTTGTTTCTGGTGAATGTTTCTACGAGGCCACCTAGAAAGCAGACCTGATGCAAACATTTTCATCATCAGGGAGACATACAGTGGTACAGCCTCTCACATGAAAGTAGATGTTACATCTGGCAGTGCTTATTAGGTAGCTGATTAGGTAATCAGAGCCCGTCCATTTCCCTTCGTCATGAGTAAATCTGTCCTTCACAAGTAACATCCCTGTGTTCATTCAAAAGTTGCAATATAGTAAGAATACCAGTAATCAACATTGAACTTATTTATTCTATTTTACACATCCCTTATTCCTTATTATTCTTGGTGCCTAAGAAAGTGTTCTTTCTCTTCCTTTAAGCAGCTCTTGTCTATTGTTGGTGTTTACAATCTTCTTATTGTTGTTGGGGGTTCTTCTATTCCCTCCCTGTCATCATTTAGCAAAGCTAAATGCATTTCGTTATTTTAATCTTTCTTGAAAAGTCAATCCCTTAATTAGAATCTATGGTTGTGGAGTTACACCGGGTATCTGCAGGCTAAACACCGCTAAGGCTATTTTCTTACTAATTGTGCTCAGAGACAGGACATTTGTTAGTGCTGTTGATGGCATTAGTTGTTTTTTTTTAAAAAAAGACTGTTTATCTAGGTGAGAGGAAAAAGGCAGAATTCATTAAATCAGATTTTCAAAGGATTGAAGCCTACAAGGCGTAGAAAGTGATGATTTTCTTGGTTGGGATTTTAAACCAAAATGTGCAAAGACAAACCTAAAAGCCAGGGGTTTGGAGAATGAGCACATCAAAATCTGTCTCTGAAACACAGATCTTTTCAGATTATGCTTGTGAAAGAAGGCTGTCAAACGTTGATCTGCTCGGTCTCCTACCAATTGCTAATAAGCATCAGAAAATGTGGAAACACTCCTTGATTCCTAACCTAGTGAATACATTTTGCTGAAGAGACATTTGGAGATTCAGTGGGAAGAATTGTAATGCCAAAATAAAAGCCTACATTGTCCTTTCTCACCTTTGGCTCCAGTTTTGCTCACCAATCTGTCTGCATGCAAGTTTTTAGGAAGGATTTAGCTCTTCTAGCATGCACTGGAAGAAGAATCAAAAAACCTTTACACAGACAGCACAACAACTGCTTGAAATAAGTTTTGATGGACTTCTCAGTGTGTCATTTCTGTGTACCTCTTAGGGATGTAAATTCTTTACACACATAACTGCCCTTCACAGCAGCACACATACTAATCTAGATAATAAATGTAGCAACAACCTTCCTGAGGGATGTATCTTTTACCCTGCACATTTATTTACTGTAGCTTAACCATTTCTTATGCTGGGATATGTCCCATTTGATTCAGTTCTATCTAAATTAATTATTTCATTGCCCAGGAGCTAAACCAGAAGTTTCATTGATTGGATGTACCACATAATGGTATTGCATCAAGGTAAGCTCGGAGTGTATTTCTATCTATCTTCTCTGCTCACCATTTCATAATACAAAGATTATTAAGATCAGGTGTGTAATGTGGCTTCCTCTACAGCGCTCAGGTTCAATCCTGTTCTGTTACTCTGCTGCGTTATCCAGTTGCTTCTCCTGGGCATTGTAATCTGCTGCCTAGTTCCAGTTTAAAAAGTAGCCTTTTTATGGCATTTCTCCTTCACGTGGGAGGTAAGTCCTAGCAGCTGGGGCTTCATTGTCCTTGCCATGTCAACAGCTGTATTTTTCACAGCAGCCCTAGACCTGATGTAGTCTTACCCCAGGTGACAGTTGCCAATATAATGCCGTAAGACCACGCTAACGATTTAGCTATGTGGCTAATCACACGCTAGTGTCTGGACTTGTGCCCCAGTTACTGGCACGGATGTGACTTGAGATCAAGTACCTGTTGGGCCATACCGCTGCTGTGCCTTTGGCCATGCCCATGTCTGTCTGTATGAGCTTCACATCAGACACAGCGTTTTGTGCCACCTGTAGCGTCTATACCTCCCCTGAGAGCAACCACTCTCCAACATCCACGCTGTCCATCTCATTCCCCTCTTCCACCCCTCTGTTACAGCTACTGAGGTAGACTGGATTTGCTTTCTGATGTCTGCTCTCCTGTCCGTGCGACCTTTCCTGTGCCTCCTACACAGTGGCATAACTTGAGCAGCAGCAGAGCTTACTCCATAACTTGAGCAGCAGCAGAGCTTACTCCCTCTACAAATATCCACAGCACTGTGATTTAAGCATTCGTTTGGTATTTAGGAGCTGCAGCCTAAAACCCTGACAGTTCAAAATCTGTCCCATTTCCAAGGTGAGATGGATAACACCAAAGACCCTGAAAGCTGAGTCCAGTAGGTTAAGGCCCCTCTGGGAATTTCAGAAGAGGCTGGGCTGCATCTGAGCCAGCTCAAAACTTTTCATGGAGAGATTTGACAGCAGACCAGGATGTTTCTGGAGAATAAATGTCTAGCGGGTTAAAATAATCTGGCCAAAAATTGCAGGTGCTAATGCCTATATATCTATACCCATATATCTACTGACTTTGATTTTTAATAAAACCCCTATATTTATTTGCATGACTAAATGACGTGTCTGGATGAAAAGGCCCTTGGCATACAGCTCGCCACTGTGCATTGTACGCTGCAGCTCCGTCCCAGGCCGAGGTGCCAAACAGTCTGAAGTTCAGCCATCCTGGTACCGTAAATGGGGAGATTCATTCCTCCTGTGTAAACAGGAGACAAACTAGCTTTCAGGTAGCACAGAAAAACAGAAATGAATGCTTTTCCCCTTAAAAGAGTAAAAAGCATCAGTAGAAGGAAGACCCATGCTTTAAAAGCATGAAAAATATTTAAATTTGGCAGAGAACAAAATATTTTGAAATGATGCAACACGAAACAGTCACTAACACCCCTACTGAAACGTGACGCTGGTTCCAGGATGTTCAGGCACTCCTGCTGGGACAGATAGTCTGCATTTAAATTACAAGATTCAGCCATATGTCTGGCTGGGAAATGAAAAGGTTGGAGTGATAGATACCACCTTGTGCTTCTGCTGTTGGAGTCTTTCAACCTGCTCAGTCACTCTCACACGCCGTGGTCTGCTCCAGGATAAACTCTCTTCCTATTAAATAATATCTGAATGTCTCCAGGGCCCATTTCAGAACCGAGCAGTCTCTTTTTTTGTCAGAAACTATATATCAAATCTTTGGTGGGAGCAAGCTTGTGACTAATATTCTTCTCTGGTTATTTAACTTGTAATAACTTATCAATTAACCCATGCAATTTTTATTTGAGATTTAGGCTATGACATATGATTGGGGATTCATACTGTTCAATTTAGAGAAAGGTAAATCTTCTTCATTTACAAAAAGGGTACACCCTAGCTCCCCAGTCCTGTGTGTGTGCATATGCATTTTAAAATAAGAGAGCAGTATTTCCCTATAATTCAAGTAATTTAATTTTTTTTTTTTCCCAGCTGCTATTGGTTAGCCTTTGCCACTCAGTTTCAGTGGGAAACAGTATTTTTGTTGCACCTTCAAGTCAAAACAGCATCTTCTTTGTAGCTACTGGATGTATTCTGTAATGGCTTGGATTTTAATTCTTTTAGACTGTGAGAAATGACTATTATAATATTTCCAGTAATTTAGTTGCATGTCCTGAAAAAAACTAGAATTAATTGGTGAGAAAAATCTCATGTTTAGTATTATGAAGAAGAAAAAATAAAACAGTATAAGAACAAAGATGCTTGAAATACATTTTTGGCGTGTTACTGTTTCTGGACATTTTTTTTTGGCTTAGCATTCCACATGGCTCGGGTATAAGGAACAGAGTGTAATGCGGCCTTAGTGATTTGACGATGATACCAGTGAGTGGTAAAGGCACGATCTGAGTTTAGAAATCTGCTTGCTGTAGTCTTTAAATCAGAAATACTCCCAGAATTTATAGTGTTGATTACAGCCCTTGGAGGCAGCTGGGGAGGACACTCGGCACAGCATCACCGTGTTGTTGTCCCTGTAAATGACGTTTGTAATTTGATGGGGACATTTTTAAGCTACACATGCAAGGAGCTGAGCTGAAAGCTGATGCTCTTCAGAGAGAGAATCTGCTTGTGAGGACTTCAAAGGGTGATGCCAACACGGTGCTTTCCCAGGGAATTTTCTGGAAAACACGGTTTTGCAGGTGAGCGAGACAGAGGTCAAAAGGAGCCTTGCTGTGGTCTATTTTCTGTCCGTCCAAGCCGCTTGCTGTGGTTTGCCCTCCCCGCTTTTGAGCCTCCACTGTTGGAGTGGGCCTCTGGATGACCCCTGCCCAAATTGGCATGTTGTGAGGAGCATCACCGACACCAGGAAGCCTTGTGGCCCCAGGACGCTGCCCCGCTTCTGCTGTCTCCAGCCACCAAGGCAGAGCTGTGAACTCAGCTCTCACCAGCACATCTCTGTGCTTTTATCACTGCTTTGAATAAAAAAAAGTGGAAGGAGCACTAGTTTAGACCAAGTGTGAACTGATAAAAAGGGATGTCCTTGTGAATTGCTCCCAGAATTGTCACTGGCCTCTGGGAAGAACAAAGAAATACAAGAATTAGTGTAATGACGCTGAAGATACTTATTTTCATATACTTTTTATTATTGTTTTATTTCAGGGCAGTTTTAATTAAAAAGTAAGCACTGGCAGTAATCATAAGGCATATGCTTCCTTTGGTAGCTTTGAAAGATCTTTTTTTTTTCTTAAAAGATCCTGATAGTGAGATTGATAAATCATCTA
The DNA here is from genome assembly GCF_000690535.1 of Cariama cristata. Lineage (NCBI taxonomy): Eukaryota > Metazoa > Chordata > Aves > Cariamiformes > Cariamidae > Cariama > Cariama cristata. Next base: position 15,643 of record NW_009609814.1, read on the forward strand.
AATGAGCTTGCATGAAAAGTTGTAAAATCTAATTTGGTACAGAATTTTTCCACACATGGCACATATCCTAAGTAAGTGTTTCATAAGAGACACCAGAGAGTTTTATGGAGCATGGTTTGGTATATAGTATAAATACATCTAATTTCATGTATATGCCATACACAAAATACTATAGGTATCTATTTAAAGGAAGACAGCATGACAAACCTCTAGGAGCCACAGAGTCTACCTGGTACGTGTGACGCATCTTAACAACAATTGGCTAATGGATGTGCTGATGCCAAAAGAACCCTTTGGGTCCTTCTGAGAAGAATACATACATAATCTTCCATGAAGTATGTCATCCCTTTCACTCATTTATACTAAGGAAATACCAACAAAATACTGTGTTTAAATAGCTTTAGGGATCTGATATAAATCAACAATAGCCAGGAAATTTAAGAAAGCCAAAGGCTGACACTCCCTCTTCAGAACATTACACCCTGTTTTCGCAAAGCAAGTTGGAAGCCTTGGGTATCCCACCTCATTTTCAGTTCTTGATTTATGTCAGACCCTATGGGAAAAGTACCAGCAATAACAGAAGCTTCCACCTCAGACCTTGCATGGCAAGAGTTCAGATGAAATCACAAAAAGTCAGACATGCTTTACATAAAATATCAGTAACTTTTTGGCCTGAGATACCATTACCCAGCAGCTGAGATCGAGTTCCTGCTCTACCCAACATCTCTCTGTGGCACCTCGAGCTGCCGGGCCAGCGCTGGTATGGATGCAGTGCCCTGCAGAAGGGAGGGATGCTGTATACATGCCAGAGGAGTGGCTCCCCAAAGCCTGCAGGACATTTTCCATGCTGGCTTCAGTTCAGTGGCTGGGGTGATCCCAGGGTGGCACAGCCAGTATTGCTGCTGCCAAGCCCTTTGGCTCCCAGTGGCCCCCAGAGCTGGTCTATGGCCAGGGTGGTGCAGCAGCACAGCCCCCACCACACAGTCATGCTGCTGGGAGAGGACCCTGGTGCCCAGTTTTCAAGTTTCAGTCTATATTTCAGTATATACATACTGGCATGTGTAATGCCAATACACTTTTAGTCTTAATATTTCCTCTGATGCAATCCAGAAAGTTAAATCATTCTAAGACTCACTGTTTTTTGGTTTAGATTAAGACAACTTGACAAGTTTAGCCTGGAGAAAAGGAGGCTGAGGGGAGACCTGATCGCTCTCTACAACTGCCTGAAAGGAGGTTGCAGTGAGGTGGGGGTTGGTCTCTTCTCCCAAGTAACAAGCAATAGGACAAGAGGAAATGGCTTCAACTTGTGCCAGGGGAGGTTTAGATTGGATATTAGGAAGAATTTCTTCACCGAAAGGGTTGTCAAACACTGGAACAGGCTGCCCAGGGAAGTGGTGGAGTCACCACCCCTGGAGGTATTTAAATGACATGTAGATGTAGTGCTTACGGACATGGTTTAGTGGTGGGCTTGGCAGTGCTAGGTTAGCGGTTGGGCTTGATTATCTTAAAGGTCTTTTCGAACCAAAACGATTCTATGATTCTGTGAAATTATTTCCTTCCAGTGCAGGGTTAGATGACACAGGAAGATTAGATGAAGGCTTTTTTACATACTCTTTTTTTCTCCACCTCTCTCCTTTGCAGTGATACCTGCTTGGCATCAAGCCCCAGCATCTGCTTTGGACTCATGGAAAAGGAAGGAGGCCTCTTCCCCCAAGCCTTCCAGGCACTTCTAACCCCAGCAGCCTTGTCCTACAGCAGCAGCTTCTCTGGTCATATCCCTGTTGTCCAAGGGTTCTACCCTTGTTGGCCCTGGGGATTCCTCCCAGCTGGAAGCAGAGCTGTCATCACCCCTGCAGCCACGGGAATGACCCTGGAAACAGGGAGGTGGGCTAGGCTCTGTGGACTCAGGGTGAAACAGGCCCTGAATGAAAGCCCTGGCTCCATTTGCTGCTTCATATTTCTAGTTATAACCTTGATTTATGGTGAAACAATTTGGTGAAGAGAAAAAAAAAAAAACTTCCCTGTAAGAAGATTTCTTTTTATTGTCAACTTTCACACAGTCAGAGGAAGAAAATCCCTAGGCAATTAGAGCTTCTAACATTACAGGCACAAGGTTTGTTTCGAGAAAACAAACACGTCAGCATTTTTAAAGTTATTTTTTCAACATTTAGACACGTTGGCAAGGCATAGATTCAGTGGGGTTTTTATATGAAGGCATATAGACAGGAAAGCACAGTATCAGCTGGGAGTGCAATATGCCAGTGGTCTGTTAATGATAAAGAGCAACAATGTGAAGGAGCCATAAACCAGACAAAGCGAAAGAAGGAGAGAGGCATCCACAGAAGTGGGTGTGTGGCAGCTACATGATTATTGGAGATTTCCCTGGTACTAATATCTGAAGTCATTAGTGTAAAAGCAGCATTGGTTAGGGACATCTGCACAGCTTTGAGTAGCTGAGGGGTTTTGGTTTGGTTTTTGTTGTTTGTTTGTTTGTTTTTTTTTCCCAAGTCCTCCTTTCCACAGTGGCGGTGGTGTAAAAATAAATTAAAATCAGTTTACAGGGAACTGGATAAACTCAGTATAATAATAGCTCCACTCTGGCAGCTTTCACCCTCTTTCTATTAAATGCTAGCCCTGAATTTTCATAATTAACTTAATAAAGATAACAGCATTTAAAAAGAAATGTGATCTTTTTAAGCTTTTATCTTAAAATTCTGCCCTCATTTATGCTAAGTAGCCCCTCTGACTTAGATCTGTTTATTACAGTAAGGTGGGTTGCAATTGTGGCCTTCAGTGACAAACATGAGACAGTTCTTATTAAAGTAAAAATTTCAGTGTTCCTATACATGTATTTGAACAGTGTGAAAGATCCAGCACGTGTAATATTCTTTACAGCCAGCTTGGTGAACTTGTGTTGAATAGGTAAAACATGAAACCAAAAAAGAGAGTTCGAAAAAGGAGAGGAGGAGAGAGGGAGAGGGAGAGGGAGAGGGA
>NW_009609815.1:0-1153 GCF_000690535.1 Cariama cristata
CTTCCAACCAAATCGATTCTGTGATTCTTGCCAGTTCCTGACATCATCTTTGTTATAAAGCTAATTATAGATGGACCAGAGCAGCCTAAGAAAGTTACAGCTCGGAAAGACAGATAAGCCAGTGCTGGGATACCAGTGTGCCAAAGTGATCTTTTCCTCCAAAACAGGACTCGGAAAGGAGAATTTTCTTTAAGATGGCATTTGTTAGCTTAAAGGAAAGCATCAAATCAAAGTAAACAGGATGATCAGTCCCCTAGTCAAATGCATAGCAAGAGTGGGGAATGTTGCAGCTGCTTGAAAATGAGCCATAAGGACAGCGTGAGTCCCTGCGTCGGGTATGGAGACACGCTTTGGCAGCGTTGCCTCTTACAGAGTTGTTCTTGTTGCCTGAAAGTCCATTTTAAGGAACTGAAACAAGAATGTTGTTTGTGGCGATGCTCAGGTACTATATCGATAACTGCTGTTATTACGCACTGAACAAAATCAGGTAAAAATGCATTTTAAAAGCAAAGTATTTTACACTTTACAACTATAAGTGAACTCGAACAGAAGGCGGCTGGCTCTTCATCTAGTCTAGGAACATACGCTTTAGGTGTAACAGCCCAATTTACTGTTGATCTAGGATTTGTCTGTAGGTCATTAAGCAATGTGATTAGCTAAATCGTGTCATTTATTCAGAGTTCGTGCTCTGTGTGTACATGTAAATCGGTTTGCACATTGCCATGTTAGGAAGGACGGGTATGTCTGGCAACTGAAGACGGTGATGAGATATGTGATAATTAACATCAATTCTACTAAGAATCAATCCTTTCCATATTTCATGGGATGGCTCAGACCTGTGGATGTTTCAAATCACATCTTCTCTTGCTGACTGACTTCTGCGCTGCTACTTTCCCTGTTTCTGGCGGCCACACTTGTATCTTTGACACCTCTCTATTTTTCCCTTACATATTTTATCCCACATAAGCTTTTGTCACCTCCTTCACTCTCTTAAATCCATCTCCAGACTCCATCCCCTGGAGCAGTTTCCACCAAGCGACACCATATGGGCTATCCAAAGTTTTCTCAAATCACAGTTCAGGATGTCCTATGCTTGAGTCTGCCAGGCTTCGGATGGTCCATCTGACATGTAACTTGAGGGAAAGGATTCCTG
>NW_009609815.1:1184-2671 GCF_000690535.1 Cariama cristata
ACTTGCAGTGTTCGTTGCTAGCCCTGAAGTCACCCAAGAATTAGCCTTTAAAAAAACAGTTTTAACTTTTAGTTGCATTTCTGCTCCCCCCCGCCTTTTCCTTCCAGTAGAGCTCAGGTATGCAGCATACGGAGAGAGAATTTTTAATTAGGACTTTTAAAAAGGTTTCTTAAATGGTTTGCGATGGTTTTCCTGGAAGGTGATGTAGACCTCCGAGCGGTGCAGAAGGCGGCTCGCATGAACACGCTGGTGGCTGAGCCAGCTGTGAGTCACGCAGCCATCCCGAGCATGTGCTGGGGGAATTTAAACCATTCCACGTCATCACGTATTTGCTATAAGTAATCTAAGTTAGAGCAGCTTCTCTTGCATTCGGGTTACCTTTTTATTTTCAAAGCCTGTTCTTTAAAGGAAGCAAACCGCTTTGCACGTGACTGCCACTTCTTGATTGCCCATGGAGAAGTGACAGTGTATGTCAGTCTACGGTTTTGCTCATCATGTTGAGTCTGGAAAAGCAGCGTGCTCCTCAGAAACGCACACAGCCCCACAGATGGAGTGCTGCCGACTGGATTCTCTTGCCAAGGAGGAAAATATTGAAAATTGCTGTGACTTAAATAGGAGCAGAGAGAGAGACCAACACTGAGCACTTCTGAAAGTGCTTTTTAACAGCAGTGCTTGGTGTTGTTTGTAATGTGTCAGTGTGGTCCTTGAAAATATCTTTCTGCAGTCGTTATTTCCAGTGAGGAGGCAGGATTTCCTAAAGGAGTGTTCAGCAGCTTCCCCAAGAAACTTCTTTAGCTCTTGCTCGACGTGCACATGTGTACGTAGGGGCAGCCGTGCCTTCAGGCAAGTCACGGGGCTCGGTCCTTAGTGAATTAGTGACTCTTCCCCAGTTCGGAGATACTGACTTCAGATGTTGCACTGGCCCTCAGGGTGAGAGAATCTGGCTGAACCTGTTCCCTGGTAGTTGTAAAGAGTGTAAAGAGAGGGGAGCTGGAGGAGAGCTTCCGAAATATTCCAGGAATGAGATATCTTGATATCTGCTCTGCTGATTTTCTCAGGCTTCATCCTGCTTTGAGAAGTCGTCTGTCTTCTCTGAACTCATGCTTTCCTTTTCTGCCACTCGGTCGTCCTTGCTGTTTCTGTCCAAGGGTAAAGGCTTGTTTACACTTTGCCTCTGCAGGACACTCTGGAAAATCAAAGTGGGTTCGCTAGGTTACATGGATGTCTTGCATGGATACGTTATTGAAAATCAAAATGGTGCGAACTCATGTTGGCTTACTTCATTTTGGAAGTAAATGAAGTCGATGAATGTTATTCAAGCTCTAAGGAAGGGTGTCTAGCTTTTGATTTGATCCTGTTTACATCGGGACTATCTAAAATTCATGCCTTTAATTCAGGTGGAGCTTTGTCTACGCAGGGTCACAGGGTTTCTTGGCAGCCCTGAACAGGGAAGTTATGCTGAAGCGAGTCCGCATTGAAACCAGGTT
>NW_009609816.1:0-575 GCF_000690535.1 Cariama cristata
GCCTGTTGCGGTGCAGGGAGCTGAGGGCGGGGGTTTATGTCGCTGGAGACCCGCCGGCACGCGTATGGGCGCATCTCTTTGCCCTGCACGTTTTCTCCGTGCTTTCTCCAGTTTTATGATAGGGTCTCGTCTTCTCAGTGGGACGTGGGGGAGCCGGCCTTTTAAGGTGCCTGTCATCTGTCCAGTGCCAGAGCAGGGCCGGGTCCCCTTGGTGTGCGGATCAGGGCCTTGCCTTTTGCGTGTTCCACAAGGACGGAGACTGAATAGTGTCTATGGGCACATGTATTTTTATATACATCTAGCTTTTCACATTTGAAAAAGCAGTTTTCCTTATGAGCTGTTCATACGAGAATATATAGAGAACACATAAAGGCTGTACAGCTGGATAGTAGGTGGGTGTGAGGCAGGCGCACACCCACCGAGGCCCAGCCCAGCTAGAGGAGGTGGCAGCAGGCTCTGGCCCATGGTGGACTGGGGTGGACAGGGTGGAAGGGGACAGAAAACTGCCACTGGGATGAGCTCCTGGGCAGGAGAAATCCACTGACAGGGGCACACCTCACACCTTACTTAGGTTC
>NW_009609816.1:731-8675 GCF_000690535.1 Cariama cristata
AGATTTTCCCGCTGAACGCTGTTTCTTCAGAATAAAACACAAGCAGCTCTGAGCTACAGGACATCATCAAACCTACTGACTGACAAAAAGCCTGTCTGACAACACTAGCCCAATGTACTTGGTGGTAACCTCTCTGCAAGGCTGGCAAAATTTAGCTTTTTCTAGCTTCCCTGCCAAGTGGCTGAATTATTCGACAGAGTTCACTTATGTCAGCCGTCCTTTCCATTTCCAGTTAATTGGTTTGCAAGCAGAGCATGAGGATTTCTGGCTGACTCTGGTTTGGACACACAGGCTCAGTGTCATCCTTGCACAGTCCAGAAAACTTCCGGAGAGAGAGTTTTGGCAGAAGGCAAGATGGTATCTCATAATCCTTCCCTCAGAATGTAAATTTGATGCCAGAATTTGACCTGTAGCATCTTTCTAAAATAATGTCACTAATTATGAAAAGTCTCTGCTCATACGTTACCTGCTTTCACCTCCCCAGTGAAAGTGCTAGGCAAACATTCCAGTTCTTTTGTTTTATTTTTGTAGTATGCTTAAATGTATCATGACATTTTATTATTAATATTTATACACTATGTATAAAATATTTTGGCTTATTTGTGTTCTTTGTGAATTACAATGGCGTGTTTTCAGTCAGTCCAGCTGCTTCTCCAAAACATCATGACAATACATTTCTCTTGGCTGAACCCTTACGAGTAAATTCTTGGCTGAGCTAAGCTGATTTCAGTGGAGCCATGCTGCTCACCCAGCTGAGGATCTAGTCTTTAAAATGGAATATGAGACAATGGTCTGTAGGTGAGACTGATTTAATTTATCTCGCAGAAATACTTCTTTAAGTGGTAGTTTTACTTTTGCAGCAATTTTTGCAGATTTCTATCACACTTTTAAATCCCAGTCATGTTCTGAAATAGGAATCATGTGAGTCTGAAAGAGCTTGTGGCTCTTGTTTGTACAGAGATGACTTTCACCCAGTGGGAAAAAGGAGTTGTGAGTCAAAAGTTGATGTTTAACATGGAGCAAGGACACATCCCTGTGAGACTAGATGATCTCCTAAGGAGCCTTCTTTATGCAAAAGGACTAAAGTGATCATAGCTCAATGTTGCCTATTGTTTTAAGGTAAATGTTTTGCATTATATCGTTGTCCACATGGCATCGGAGTTGTAAGTTGACTACAGCTGCCCGGCCACTCCCTCCTCCCCTCAGCACTCTCATGGAAAAAGATTTATCTCCCAAGGCTACTCTAGGGACCAAAGCTTTCAAAAAAGGCATTACTATGTGACCTTTTTTCTTGGTAAATAAGGAGTGGTGATTACTAAGAAAGCACAAACAGTTCTGAAAGGAGACTTTATTTTCTATTTTCATGTAAGTTTATGTAAGTGCTATTATTTTTCAATTGTATGTCCGTGTGTCACCGTTTAAGGCTGGACTCAAGCAGTCCGAGGGGCTCAGCCTCCCAAGTAGCAGGCAAGACTTTTAGCCAAACCAGGACATTATGTGTTGCCCTTAGCTTAGGGATAGAAGCAAAACTTTGAACCCAAACCCTTTGATATCTGCACAACTAGAGAGTGTGGCTATAGCCTGGGTGAGTTCAGACACAACGGGGACTAACTTCCTAGAGCTCTGCCCCAACAGACAGTGGGATAGCAACTGCTCCAGGGCAGCTGGTTCTCGGAACATGAGCCCAAGCTTGACCGCAGCTACTGAAGGCAGCCTGGATACAGCACGATCCAGTCCCACACATGGATCAGGGACCTAAATACTAACTGAATGAAAATAGAGGGTTACTATTCTAGGGTAATGAGGGTGAGTTCCAAAAGTGGCCACAACTTGACCCACATACTTAGTATTTCTTAGATATTTAGCTGCTGCTGTTTTCAGTGGGAAATGATACCTCAAGGAAACTTGCTGATCTGGGCTATTGATGGGATTAATGCAGCTAAACTGACCATCTGTTTTTTAGAATGGAAATACTCTCTATTAATTCCACCCTAGCACCTAACCTTTCTGTTACTGAAATCAATGCCGAGTAGTCCACTGAAATTTATGGTGTGGAATTAAACCAGTAAATTGGACAACTCCTCCATCAGGAAATCATATGTGTCCAGAAATGAAACCAGCAGTGAATACTATGTTGATGTTTTCAGGCCCCAGAGGATTTTCAGTGTTTGTTTTGGATAGGGGTATCCATATGTGAGGGAATGCTAGCAGTCATGTTGTGTTTTCCTGCATCTGTCTCTATGTGGCACTGGTGCACTTTGAGAAATTCTTGTAGATGAGCTGAAGATGTGAGATTTTGATGGCTTCAACTGCTGTGCAGACATTTATATACTATTGTCATTCCATTTTACGCAGTGCATTTCAAAAACTTTGCAAAAGTGCTGAATAGTCCTGACATACCATTTATAAAGTATGCACATTCATAGTTCTATTATACACAGCCAAACCAATTATAATCATCTGCTACTGTTGTTTTATTGACTGCATTATGTAAAAGCCTTTCTTACCGATTGTTTCATGACTTTTGCAGCTTGCAAAAAGCAAATTCTTCATCCAGAAAGCTTAAAACTGACAATAGCATCTCCCACCACAGACATGCATGTGTAAGGCAGTCTATATTCTCCTCTCTGATATGAGTCAAAGGGAAATCTGTTTTTATAACACTTTATGCAGAAAATCTAGCCTGTCTACCACACTGAGATCTCTATATATTTTATATTTTTATATGCTTTATATGTTTTATGTATTTTATATTCCTGCCTAAGTAAATCATAGAATCATAGAATGGTTTGGGTTGGAAGGAACCTTAAAGACCATCGACTTCCAACCCCCCTACCATGGGGAGGGACACCTTCCACCACACCAGGTTGCTCAAAGCCCCATCCAACCTGGCCTTGAACACTTCCAGGGATGGGGCATCCACAACTTCTCTGGGCAACCTGGGCCAGGGCCTTACCACCCTCACAGTGAAGAGTTTCTTCCTGATATCTAATCTAAATCTTCCCTCTTCCAGTTTAAATATAGGCAGGAAGGGGCATCCAGAGTGACAGTCATCTCTTTTGCAACAAACTAGCACAAGACATGCAGCGTTTCAGCTGTCAGAAGAGGTCCTAGATGGCCATTGAACACTGGCTTGTAACAGCCTTCTTCATAGAGCTGAATTTAACCCCAAACTATGACTGTATCTGTATTGAGAATCTAGTTTCAACAGAGCTCCACCCAAATAAAAGAGGATTCAGAGAACTACTGCAGTTCTGCTGATTTCCTGCCTTCTAATACTAAATGGTTTTTATCTTTGGTAAAGGGTTTTAATATGCTGGATTACTGGGGTCAGGACCCATCGCTTTCATTTGGCCATGTTTACTTTTAATTTACACCTCATAGCCGCAGCTTTTCTGGAAAGTAATGCACTTCCAGTGCATATAAACTGGAGATTGTGAGATGTGACCTATTTACCTGGCCTTGAGGAAAGAGGGGCAATTTTAAAACTTCACTGTAGGAAAGAAGGGATTGCATTATTATCTTCATGACCTAAAATGACTTATGCAAAAGATAAGGAAGACTATTTAGATCTTGACTTGGTTTGGCAAATGATTGTCACTACCACACCCTCTACTTTCCTAACCTACTTACATGGGTGTAGAAATATTTCTAAACATTTCCTTTAGCATGTGATGCTAAAGCAGATGATATATATGAAAAGCTCTCTTTTGTGGAAATAGTGAGAACTGGTCTAACTGCAATAATGCTTTCTTTTCTTTCTTAACTACCCTCTAGGTCAGACACTTGACTTGCTGTTAATTTCACAGAAGTCATCTATTATGGAGGAGAAAATCTGGGTATTTTAGCAATATGCAGTATTTTAGAGAGATCTTGTGTATAAATTTAGTCCCAAGGATTGTAGTGGAGTAGGACAAAGAAAGACTCATCAGGGTAAAAGCCAAAAGATTCAAAATTAACATAAAGAAATTAGAAAAATTAGAACTAAGCCATAGTTTTTTAACAGTGAAGATAGATAGCAGCATTTGAATGGACTGGCCAGACAAATTCTCCATCTCGATTGGATGTTTTTCTGAAAAATATACTTCAGATGAGCAGAGAATTTTGGTTTCATGGTACAGATCTTGGACTGAATGTAAAACTGCATGTTTTCTGTTACACAGGATGTCAACTAAGATAATCTGAAGGCTTCTTCTGGCCATAAACCTCTATATCTGTGCATCAGCAGCCATTCAACACCATTGGCAAGTGGTGATTTCCCCATGACACTTTCTTTCCCTTCTTACCAATTTTCCCAAACTGTCTAGAACCTAGAGAGAAGCTTGTTTTAAAGGAAGTAACTAAACCGATAGCCTGTGTAGGTTAGCTGAAAGCTCATAATTTTCTTTCTACTGCTGGAGAGTCAATTACAACTGCCTGAAACGCTCACTGACTGAAGAGGGAACAGTGTGCTGTTTATGCCATATCTACTGGCAGAGCAGGGAAGCAAGATACCAAATGTTGCTTGACATCATCCGCTAGGTGAGCTTGGACAAGTCACTTTTTCAGATCTTTGTCTGCATTTCCCTTCATGTCTTTGTGCCCTGTAAATTCTTTGGGGTGCTCACTGCAGGTGGAAAAACAAGAAAAGCCCTCTACTGAGCCATGGGAAGAGATCATTCCTACCCTGACTTAAATCACAGCTGAATCTGCTGGATTCTGCTGCAATAGTCTCTAATAAAAAGCACAGTTATGGTGAAATTACATTGTCTTGTGTTTGCTACCAGGCTTCCTCCTAGCTCAACCAGAAATCTGCCATGTTGGCTAAAGATTCAGAGGTTCTGTAACCAACTTGTGCAAGATTCAGGATTTGGCTTCTGGTGGTGGGGCGCACCCCTCTGTTAATTAAAAGCACATTTCCACATAAGGAATGCAGCTCTTCAAATGTGAACTTCATGTAATTATGAAAGCAGTAGGAGATAAGAATAATTGTTTTCAGTTCCAGATGTCCTGTCTTCTTCAGCACTGCAGGAAGATTAAGTGAAAGTCGAGTAGGGTAAAAGTCAGGTATGGCAATAACAAGGTCCAAATGCACAGCAGGATAATTCATGTTGACCAAAGTACTGGTAGGATCTAATGGAGTTCAAAGAAAATTCCTTTCCATATTCCTAGGCACCAAAGAGGTTTCTCACTATAATTGTAAGTACATCCATTTCATGAGCCTGATTACACACAGAGTGGGTGGTTCACATAGCTATCAATGAACAGGGCTCCCTTGTGCTGTAAACTGTTTTAATGAGAGGGGAACTACAGTATTTTATTTGAAATAAATGAGGGTGGTGAGGCCCTGGCCCAGGTTGCCCAGAGAAGTTGTGGATGCCCCATCCCTGGAAGTGTTCAAGGCCAGGTTGGATGGGGCTTTGAGCAACCTGGTCTGGTGGAAGGTGTCCCCGCCTGTGGCAGGGGGGGTTGGAACTCGATGGGCTTTAAGGTCTCTTCCAACCCAAACCATTCTGTGATTCTATGATTTGGTTCTCTGCTTTAACTGGCCTTGTTAGGGACTCCATTCCCCATCAGAAACACGATGCATGACATGATAAGGACAATTTACAACTTATTAAACATGATGAAAGAGAACTTTCTACAAGTTTCAGTAAATGCAGTCAACTGGTGTGTTGTGTCCGTGTGTGGGCTTAGGGATGAAATAAAGGAAAATTCAGTGAAGAGTTAGGGAAAAGGCAAGAAAAACTAATTGAATAGGGAGTCCACAATGGTTGTACTTTGCCAGATTAATGAGTCACTGTTTGCTGTGCTGTTAAGGCCCAGGAGACTGTTAGAAACTCAAAGGAAGCCATGCAGTATTGCAAGTGTGTCTTCGTAGACTGAGCAACAGCATTGCTCAATTTAGGAGTAAAACTGTGCTCTCTCAATAGGCTGCACGAGTTCCAGAATCACACAGGCTTCTTGCTTATTGTCCCAGCCGCTGGGGCTGCACCTCCTCTGAAGCAGCTGTGTTAAGGCCACAGGGAGGAGATTTTGTCATTTAGGGCAGGTCCTCTAAATGCGTACTATGTAGCATTTAAGCATGGCAGTCCAAAATTGTGAACCTGTAACCTCTCAGGGCAGCTGTTCCTCAGTCCTGAAGTTTCCCTCAGCTGTTTGCGCTGAATTTCTACAGGTGCCAAATATGCTGCTTAGGGTATGTTTGGTACTTCTTTCCTTATATCCTTGGAGAGTCACGCTCAGAACACAGCAGGACCTTAAAAGGCTGAGGTAGTCAGTCATCCCTTTTTTAAAAGGTCAGAGGAGTGGTGACCAAGTTGTATTTGACCCTTACCTGCCTGAGAGCTACAAGCCCCTCCTTCTAGGGGAGAGCCCATTAATCTGTCAGTGCTAGAGGGAGACATCATTCCCCTCGCTTTTCATCACAGCTTTTCTGCTTCACAAAAATGAATTACAATTGCATGGGTTCTAGAAGACAGTGTGACTTTCTAACCTATTGTTAGGGCATTTATTTGTACAGAAACACGTGAATCCTAAGCCCAGCTTCAATGCTTTTTTATGTGTACTTCAGATTAGTTCCTCAAAAATTGGTATTGGGAGTTATTTTATGTGATACTTTCATATCACATGTAAATATTTTAGTAATAGAGTTGGCATGGAAAAGTAAGAATGTACTAGTGGAACTGTTGATGCTGTAAGCATGGGAGAGAGCTCCTCTATCAACACAGGAGGACCAAATACAACACTGGAAGGACTAGAGAGGAATTGATGTAATAGGAATGGGGTGAAATTTAGGTCACGCGCATATGTGCTAACAGCAAGAATTTCTGATATAAAGTGATAAATGGAACTGATACTGGAGAAAAATCCAGACATACTGAGAATCAGAGGATAATTATGAAATGTTAGTATTTCTGGTAGAGAGAGGAAAATACTTGTGCTTCTATGCAGAATAGTGGTAAGGCCACATCTGAAAAAAATGATGATCGAAAAGAAGACTGAGAGAGTCTGATTTCTACCTCTTAGGACATTAGAGAGTTAATTGCCAAAAGAAAGAACATCTATTTCAGCCAAAGGCTTATTCATCCATGTATAATTGTCTATGAATCCATGCAGCTAGAAACAAGATAGAAGTTCCTAGCTATCAACAGAATAAGACTCGTAGCCTTCCAACAGGAGCAGTAGGAAACCCAGTTGGTTTGAGGTGGAACTTGGCAAGTTTAATAAAGATATTACCTGGCACGGCTGCCTGTATTAGGAAGGACTGGACTTAATGGCTCAAGAGATCCTCTCTAATGCCAGTTCCCCTCAGATCCAGTTTGCTTGTAATTTCTGCTGAAATGCCGATGTATTTGGAGGGAACACTAGCAAATGGGGAAGAAATGCCAGTTTCTTGTATAAAGCTGGGGAACTCTTCCAGAAGCCCCTGGCTGATTCAGCTGGAGGAGATGAACCCTTGGCAGGATCTCCATCACTGGGGACTTCTTAATGATACACAGGGTGAAATCCTGGCCCCTGTGAAGTTGATGGAAGTTTTGCTATTCATTTCTGCGAGGCCAGGATTTCACCCTGGAAAGGGAGTCAAAAGTACATGCATGCTTTCAGAGACAGAGTGGCTGATTAAGTACATCTGGTGCACTGCTCTTTTATCAATCATTGATAAAACAGTGCCTTTTAAATATAAACTTTGGGTAAGCTTAACCACAAAATTAAAACATGGCCTTTTACAAGCCTTAAAAGCAAAATTTGTCTGCTTTTTGTCTGAAAAGAACAGAAAAAATAACACATACCCATCCACTTCAAACCCCTGTAGTATTTGATGTTCCACTGAAATGAGTGATTAAAGCATAGAAAAGCCAGATAAAATATTTCTAGATGATAACATAAAACATCTAAGGATGTCATCCAAACCTATGTTCCTTCTCATTTAATTCCTGAGCAGTTCAACCCCAGCTCGACGTT
>NW_009609817.1:0-17152 GCF_000690535.1 Cariama cristata
CTCCCTTTTCTCCTTTCCTTCCTCTCCCGGGAGGAGAAGGGGTTAATAGAGAGCATCTGTCACCCGTTTTAAGTGCCTGCCCAGCCTTAAATGGTTACACCGTTATATGTACATCAAGGCAAAAATCCATCTTTCCACCCATAAATAGAGCTACCATATACATTTCAAGGCATGGTGATATATCAGCAACAAGAAAAAAAAGACACCAAAGGAGGAACCTACATCCATGTCCAGAAGGACATGGTTTCCACTTCACACACCTGCCTCTCCAGGCTGGGCAAAGTTGTCCCATGTTCAGCTCTGCCACTAGCTCTGCAGGCGAGAGGAATAAAAGCCCACCACACCCTGAGGCACCCAGTCGAGCCACGAGGAAAGATCCGTGGATCCCACCAAGCTGGCATTTCCTTGGCACGTGGCCCAGCAGCTTGCAGGGCTCCCTGCGAGGGGCACACTGGAGGAGGTTGCTCAGTGCCTCAGTTTGCCTTCATAGATGTTTTGCTTATGTTTTTGAGGAGAGGGATCTCTGGCTGGACGGATTCACAAGTGTCGACATCCCACATTCACCTCTCTGGGAGAATGTGACCCAACAGTGCAATTACACCTCCTTTTCTCCCATCCCAGTTAACCTGAAGATGATGGCTGAATTTCTGCTGGCTGAAAATCACAGATTCATCCGCAAATACTTCCCGCAACACTGGCTCTATCCCTCAGCAGACCATGCTTGATTCTCTTTAAATATTGCTGTGGTACCATTTTAATCAGTAATTACACACAAAACAGAGTCATAAATGCCCTCTAAAGTGAGTCCCCTTCACTGGTATTGAAACAATAGCATACACCTGTGGTATGGGCAAATGTCTCAACTCTACTCTCTCTAAGGTGCTACTTCACAATGTTAAACCTATAAAACTCAATCATACTCTAGCCTGGGAGAAAAATTCAGAGAAAACTCTGGAGGAGTCAATTTATTTGGAAGTCAACCAGACATATTTCAATCTCGATTGGACATCTTGAGACACAACATAAATTTTTATATAGGTTATTTGATTCTCACACCTCATAAATTAAATAGAATGATCTCTGATATATCTAATGTCTGGTGGTAAAACTGTGGAAGGATGGATTTCTGGTACATTTGTTTCCAGTGCCCTGCAGTTAGGTCCTTCTGGGCATCAGTTAAGGTTAATGTGAAATGAGGGGCAGTGACAGGAGACAGTTTCAAGTCCTGAGCAATTTGCAAAGGAAAGTCAGCTTGCTGGGGCCAGCCTACCAGCCTCTCTGCATAGGACAAAGCTATCAGTGAGTTAGATATTGTTGCCAGGCTCTGCTCAAAATTGCCCCAAAACCTTAGAAAGCTGGAGCATTGCTTGGCAAGTTGAAAGCAAACATTTCAAGAAAAAAAACTGTTTTCATAACACAGCTGGATGACTAATTTATTAGGTTCATATATCTCGTCCAAAGTCACTCACAACTTTCCATGTATTTGCCATTTGAGTGAGTCAATAATAAAGTCTGATTTAAAGCTGCAAATGGTATGAAAATCTAATTAAATTGTATCTTGCAAATGTCTCCATTGAATATAGAGTGGGCTAGCCATCCAAATCCCATGGTGGGCTTTTGTGTCTTTGACTGGACAACACAGAGACGAGGTAACAGGGTATGTTACAATTCAGAATTTGACGCATGTTGACTAGCTGCATGATTCATCCAGTCAGGAAGAGAAATAATGGCACTTATGGACTCGTGATCCATAACTAGACACAATCTGCATGTGACTAGTTGTGTAAATACACTATTTGTGTCTCCGAATGTACAGTTAAAAATTGCTTTCAGTAAAACTCAAGATAAAACACCACTTTTTTGTAATTCCCCGAGTAAAACTAATGTGTTCCCAGGAAGCAAACACCGTCAAATGAAAACTCGTATGTGATATGACTACAAATACTTATATTGATAGGGAGATTAATTTAACTCTGAAGCAGAAATTTATGACCCTGTGCTACCTTAAGTATATTATAGAAGTGATATCCGTTACACAATAGCAGTGACGTTATGGAGGAAGTTATACTACAATCAGACCTGGCATATGTCTCATACACAATAACAAGGCTCATAGCCATCACCAGCAGTCATTTAAGTCATACTGACTACCACCAGCAAGAAAGTATGCCTCTGAAATATCGGCCATTTGTGCCCATTTTTTTGGTTCTCTCTTACTTTCTCCCATGTTTCTCTATTTTTTTACTTTTTTCCTTCCCCTTTCCCTTTCCCTTGCATCTCTTTCAGCCCTAACTTTCTCATGTCTGAATTTCCTTCCCATCAGCAAGTCCCACTTTTTTCCTTCAGCAGCTTCATCTCTTTCTCAACTCATTATCATACTAGGCTTGACCGGTCATTTTATAGTAAGGTTATTATCGGTGATGGTAGAGAACTGCATTTGTTGGTTTAGAAGGTCTCTTCCAGTCTTATATTTCTTTCTTGTTCTCCAGTTCATTTGACAAAAACTGGTAATTTTGACAGAGATTGGTATCCTTATTAGTCTTCAGAGTGAACGGCCCAGTGCAGTGCAGTGCAAAGTAGGAAAAAGTGGGAAGGAATTCATTTTTCCCAGAGCTCTCATTTCACGTAAGGAAGAGAATTCTTTATCTGTTATGCTTTTAAAGGTTGGCTTTGTAGCCAGGTGGGTGAGCAGCATTTTATTTCCAAAGCAAGCATATTTTCAAGCTTCATGGGCCATATGGCCCGCAAAGAAGTAGAACGCCAGCTTATGGGCAAGGTGCTCAAGACCTCTGCTCTAGGCAGCTGCATGCAGCTCTGAATTCTCGGTGTGTTTTTCGGAAATGTGTTAATTTTTATGCATTCTAATTTGATTAAGTTCCTTCTCTTGGCAACTGGTCATTGTCAGAGCCCTTTCTGATCAGCAGGGGACTAATACAACCTGGGAGCTACAGCCCAGGCAATGGAAAACATTACAGGCACGATGGAGGACGTATTTGTAAAGAATATCTTCTGCACCTGGACTCCATTTATTAAGTTTGCAGAACGGACAGCTCCTGCCAAGAAGCCAGACACTCTGACCTTGTTTGAACCTGCCTGCTGCCTGCGGAGCGGGATCTGCAGCGAGCGGGAGCGAAGGAGGGGCACAGGGCACACTGTTGCTCCTCGGGGACTTGCTGCAATATATGGGGAGTTTATGTTCACAAAGTGTTTTACTTTTAAAGCCTGTATTCTTTCATCTCGTCACAGGCTATAACTTTGCTATTGAGCTATATTGCTGTGTCTAGTTTGTACGCCGGTGTCAATCATTTCTTTTTGTGTCCTTCATCGGTTGCAGCTCATGGAGTGGCAGGTGGCTCTGGCTCTCTACTCTACTGATGCTGCTTGGTTTTATTATATCTTTTTTCCCCCTCCTCAAGCTTTATAACCTATCAAGGTCTAAAGTCTCTAATAAACAGAAAGTTAAAAGGGGGAAAAAAAAAATCCCAGTGCACAAATACAGCTTGGATTCAATACCCAGCTCATCTTCATCAAGACTCTAGTTTTCCCACTATGACATGAAATTGAACTTATCCCATAATGCGGTTCTTATTTGGGATTTAAAGTTGTTAGCATGCCACACAAGTCTTAATGATCATGCTTGGCTCTCAGACACTGCAGAGATAAGTGTCCTGCAAATAGCTAGGCTGGATAGATACAGATACTGTCTTCCCTAATAAAAGCAAGATCCTTCAAAACAACGGATTACCTAACCAGAGCATTACCTTTCCAAACAAATAAGATACTAACTTACTCCTTTTACAAAAGGGGGAAAAAACCCAACAAGAACAGAAAAAAAACTCTCCTTGCCCACATAACTGAGGTGGCTACTACCTAAAACTGCTTCTTCCAGCCTGAAAGCAGCACAGTACTAAAGAGCAAGCTTAATTTGATGTCTGCTAGACAACTTTATTTAAAACCAGGCATACCCTTAGGCAGCGTGCTGACTGGGGACTTTATTCAGTGCATTTGACATCCCAATTTTGACCCTCCGCAAAGTCACTTCTGGGGTTGCAGCCTACATGGGAAAAGCTTCTCCTAGCCTGGGATTCGACCACAGGGCTACAGGGGAGAGCTCAGCCCAGGAGGGGAAGGGGAGATCAGGGGAGTTGCCGTCCCTCATGGCTGGTGGTGCCTTTGCCGAGGGTGCTCGCAGGTGCCAGCGAGGATGATGAGGGTATTTGTATGGACATATGTCCATTAGGAGGAATAAGGACAAGGAACAGCCCGCTAATTTCACACTCCATAACACTGGCTGGTCGCCATCCCAGGATCTTTGTTACCACTGATCTAGGCTGGATTTGAATAAGTCAGATGGAAGTGAAGCACTGTGTCCTATAATTCATCCAAAGAGGCTCCCAGCTCCCAATTATGTCTACTTTAGGCATTTTATACTAACTTGTAAAATTTGTACACACTTCTCCCTTTGTCTGGAAAAGAAAAGCAGAAGGAAAATTTGACACATCATTTGGACCTATAAAGGTAAAAGACAACTATTTATAAAGTTTATTTATGTATAACTATTTATAAGGTTTATTTGTATAGGACTTACGATACATTAAAAACAATGTCATTAAGAACAGAAGTAGTTCAACACTTACGCTGTTTATGATCTAGACCTGGAGATGTGGTGGGGAAAAAGCCCTGAGAGCAGAGGAGTGGCTGGTGCCCTGGCAGAGTCTCAGGGCTGGGGGCAGCCCCTCTCCGGCACTGGTGACTCCCCTGCCGCCACGAGGGGTAGTCCACGGTGGCCAGCCTTCCCAGGGCCACCTGTAGCGGAGGCATCTCCCCCGGGGGCTGCCCTGCCAGAGCCATGCCCCCTCACCGGTGGGCTACGGCTGCCCCCTTAGCAGGGCATGGCCAGTGCTGCAGAGGAAGGGCAGTGATTTTCCGTCTGCTGGAAGCTCTCAACAGCCCAGTGCTGCATCGCCGGGAGTGCTGGGTAAGTGGGTGGACTGCTTGAAGAGCGCAAAAGGGGCAGGGTGCAGGAGAATTTGGTGAACTGGAAAGAACAGACTGGAGATCCCACAACAAGGTGACATAAGGTTTCCCACATTTGTATTTTGCCATAGTGGTTTAGTTGTTATGACCAATGCAAAAAAAAAAAATCCACCAATATCTCAACAGTTTAAACAATAGCAAGAGATACCTATGTGTTATGTTGAAGCCAGATACTGGGCACGTATGCCTTGACTCAGGGCAAGTGGTTTGTTTGTGGTGGGATAGTTGTAATTCCACTCACTACTGTTCCTGGAAAGACAGAGGTAGAGGGGAAAGATTGCAATGATACCCTGTCTTCCTGCTGTACTGCTTCCAAAAAAGTATGGCAAGATCTAGCCGGTCTGAACACATTTTTTGTGCCCAGAACACTACTTGATAAAATTTTAAAAAAAACCTCCCAGTCTTGTTTACAAAATCCAGCTCGTGTTCTGGACCATTATTTCAGCAACCAAAAGATAAAGAAGTATGTTAATACACTGCATAGAGCAAACAGAAAATATCGTAAGTCAAAACAGCCCAACAGAACTATTTGCACATCATAACTGATCTCATCATTTGAAAGCATTCATTAATAAAAGGAAGTCTGTTTGATTTTACTGGACTTTCTAGATCATTATAAAAGATTAAAATTTTGCTTTGCTGCAACACAAATATTGCTTTTCCTCATTACAACTGAGTCCCACTTATTAGCATAAGTAAGAAATGGGTATTGTTTGTTCAGGGAAAATTATGAAAAGAATTAAACATTTATGGAAATATTTTTTCCTATGCAAACCTGAAAGAAAAGGGGGAAAAAAATTGGTAAAAGGAAATATTACCAATCCCTGTTTTCTGAAAACAAAATAAAGAGTCCTTTCTTGCTGAAAATAGGCTTTCTGGAGAAAAAAATAGCAAAAGGTGAATATTCACTATGTTTTGGAACTTGGAATCGTTCATTCAGTCCTTTATAATACTCTGTGACTGCCAGCATCTGGCCAAAGACGACAACAACCTACCAGGCCTATGCACATTACAGATGTTTTAAAATAGTCAAGGTTTCCACCCATAAATACTACTTCCTAGAGCTATAGGGAACACCCAACCCTATCTTTATTTTGATGACTAGTATCTTCTCACAAGTGGTCTGATTTCACAAGAAGTAGAGAAAGCAAAAGCAGCTTTTAAAAATGTAATCCTTTTTTCCCAAATAAAACCCAGTGGCTTGTTTCACTGGTTTGGCACAACTCTCAGATCTGCGGGATCAGTAATGGAAAGCAAAAACTTCATAAATATCAGTTAGAACACGCACCTATAGCATTATTAGCACTCTAACTAATTACTTCATTCCCAAGCAATAACAAACATTTCTAAATGCCCTGAACAAGGCAGAGATCACCACACATAAATTGCAGACTGCCCAGTTACAGAGCGGGGACAGTATCACCAGAGCTCAGAGACTATTCCTATGCCATAAATATATACCATCAACTCAACATAGCAGCTAATTATGTCATTAACAGTTTATTTAAACCCACAAAAAATATTAACAAATCTAAGCAAATCTCAAAGCCATTTGTGGATAAGCTGTAAGCAGAAAAAAATCATTAAGTTCATCAAACAAAACCAATTCTGGCAAATAATTCAGGCAGTTCTGCTCAGGGCTCAGATTTGTTGAGAAAGATGCTGTAGCACATGTAGGTATTCCAGTTAGTACTCATGGAGAACAAAGGTTGCCTACACTTTTGGACACTCCAAGCATGCTCAGACTCAAATATGTCCCAGCACAGACACACCAGTCCACCCAGTGTCATTGGGTCTTAAATAGTCACTGTCTTACTCAAAAATAACTTCCTACCCACTCTTCTATCAAATGTTCATAAAAGAAGGAATGGGGTTTTTGTCTGACATCGTCCTCATGACCAATTATGGCTTTCGCTGTTGACTAAGGTTTGTATAGTATTATATCATTTTTGTTTATGTTGGTTTTGTTCTAGTTACACTTATTAGACTGGTATTTGTTTAGTTTTGGGTAACTGAAATAATCACTTTGTGAAATTTATTTTTCTTTAAGGTCATTTTCCTTATTAATGGAGGAGGAGGGAGTTGCCTTTCTCTCTCACTATGACTTTGCACAGATTCTAAGGAGCTCAAAAACTGCTGAGCATTGAAATTATCTGGAATTATTTACAGCAGGCTTTGCTTGAATTTGAAGGGAAGTTGAGAATAATTTTTGCTTTACTTGAATTATTCCTTGTATCACAATAGATGCACAGGACCTGGGCAATCTCAAACACAGACATGCTTCAAAAGAAATCAAAAATGTAATAAAGAACTTTGGGGAAAAATAAAGGACAGAAACAGTGACAGAAAAGACAATAATTTCTGGCAAGTTCTCAGATCAATTATGTCCCTGCTTTAGCCCTAGGTTCAGAAGGTGAATTTAAAATTCTGCTCAAAAAACCTTAATGTCAATACTCAGAAGTAATCATCCAAGTCTGTGTATTTTTGTACTGTTTCAGTCTGGCAACATAGAACCACTAGAAAAGATTTCCAACCTGCAGGTCAAACAGGTGTTAGTCAAAGTCTTTCTCCAAATATGTCTCTGCATGTTTTTAGACAAGAAGAAACAGCTCTGAAGAAAAAAAGGCAGTAGACAAGTCTCAGGAAAAAAATAGTACCCTTAAATCTAGTAGGCAGATTAAGTTTGTATTTACAATATTAGAAAATGAGCATGTTAATGACTAATAATAGTCTTCGGTGAGAGAACTGGTTAATGTGAGTATTAACAAATGATTTGTGCTGATAAAAGCAGAGAGAGTGATATCTGATTTTGAAGGGCAATGTGATATCTATGGACATTTGTTCTAAGTATTTTTTGTGGCAGAGGATGCTGCTGAACTACATTAATTCACCTTTCTAGTGCAAAACCAGTAAGTTTCAAGTAGCATCTACAGGTAATTACCTACTACCCTAAACTACTACCCTTACTACTACCCTAAAATTAACTTAGACACCCATTGCAGCAACGGGACCTCATCAGCGCTTCCTTGGCTTCCATCGTTGCTGGTGGTAAGGTAGTAAAGACATCCAAGAGAGCTAGGGAGGGGGCCTTAGTCACCTAGCATGCATGTAAATCCTTGCACAAGGTGCCTCAACCAGCAGCTCAGCCTCCTACACCCTGTCCCCATTTTAGTGACACCCCACCATCCTCTGCCTCACCGGAGGCATAGTCAGCCTGGTGTGCAAGTGGCATGCCTGCAGCAAGCCTTACTAGTTAGTGCCCATGTCTGGAGAAAACTACCCTCTTCCCAGGGTTAAAATACACTATAACTAATTAAGTGAGTTTGAGGCATATTTCAAGACCTATTGAGCAGAAAGCTATGCTACTAAAACATTTAAAGGGCTGACTTAATTCCCCTAAGGCAACACTTTCAGCTTTGAAAGAATATAACTTTTTAGTCAATAGGTTCTGAAATACGTCTCAAAGTTGCTTAATTAGCCAGTTATAGCTGAATTTAGCTTAAAAAGCGGGTTATGGGGGCAGTCATCGCACAACTATGATAGGTGTGACTATGCAAATTGATGCTATAATATTGATACAGGAAGGCCTCTGGCTAGTTTGTGCCTTAATTCTCTGAGCATGCTTATAAAGACCTAGGTATTTTCAGACAACTAAGAAAAGCTCCGGCTATACTTGCACCTAAGTACTTAAATAAAAGCCTTACATTGTCTCTCCTGAAAATCTAAATTCAAAAAAACCTGTCAAATGCTACATGCCAGATTCTCGTGTGGTGTAAACTAAAGCGGCTTCTTAGATTGCCACACAGCTTTCCCAATTTAAATCACCTAGAAGACATGGCCAAGTGCCAAGATGGTTAGAAAAGCAGATCCTTTTCTTCTTTGGTTTCATTTTCATACACCCCTGCACTTCCTTTGCTCAGTTACATACTAGAAACAAGCAATGAAGTGCTCAGAATTAAAATGTGCACTTGCCCTATTTTCTTTAGCAAAGCAGTGGAAATTTTGTGAGCTAGCCAGTCCTCTGAGATTTCCAACCCAGTTTGGCAAATTCTTGAGGTTTGGATAATAAAATTATGAGACAACTCCCACAGGTATATTTTTCACCTTTTTAATATCTTTTATATGCTGTATTACTTTCATGTGATATTTCCCACAGTTCTGCTCTGATGAAATGTAGAAAATTCATTGAGTAACAGTCTCCTTATAAAAGCCAGCACTGGCACGGCGTACATCTGCTGAGGATGAATCTGAGATCATCTTTCATTTAGTAAAGCACAGTACAGAAACACAAGGTGTCATTTTTGGACTCTGCAACCTAAGACTTTGAAAGTCTACACCTTGCCTGCTGGAAACTACTCCACTGTGGTCTGTCTTGCAAATAAGCCTTGAAAATCCCCAGACCACGTTCACCAGGTATTTACAGCAGCATGCACTAGGAATGCCTCGGTGGCATTCCCCGACTGTAGCACATGTGGGCTCAGCAGAAAGCCACATCTGAGAAACCTGATGTTTCCAAAAGAGCAAAGACGTGATGACTGATACAAATTCTTCTACCTCTGTCAGAGGTATGTGATAAACTATCAGAAAGAAAGAAGATACAAACACTTCTCAAATCACCCACACATCCTTGCAGCCCACACTCTGCAAGGTGCCCCATCCTGGAGGCAGTCTGCTGGGCTGACATTGGTGTAAGCACTACACAAGGACGTGGACAATAGAAAGGGAAACTTGTTGTGTTGTTGCAAAACTAGACAGAAATGTGAGCAAAGTCACAGCTGGCTCTCTGAAAATCAAAAAAACCCCATAGGTTTTTCTATCCCTGGCCCTTCAGCGTAGCTCAGACAATTTTCTACCCAAGCCATCTCCAGGAAAAATAAAAGAAAAAAAGAGAGTGATATAAATCTTATTATTACCCTCTATGGATTGCTTAGAGATCTCCAGTCTCGCATATCTTCTCCTCTTCCTGCACAAGTAAACCAGGGTGCATCAGCCTCCATAGCAGGCAGAGGAGGCAGAACAGGTAAGGCAAGACAAGATAGGACATTGCTGGAGGTCTTGTAGTGGGGTTGCCTAGATGGGAGGCACTAACGGAGCAACAACAGTCTTGGAGAGTTATTTAAGGAGAAGACATGCTTCTGAGAAGTGGGAGAGTGAAGTAGATTAGTGCATTTGTGCCTTAAAGAAAACTGGTGGCCTGAGAAATGCGCTAAGAGCAAAGGAACTTCAATCCAGATACGCTGGATTTCCTGCATCTGCCCCTAACTGACATGTCCAAATACCTGTAGTGCCACATTACAATTCAGCTGACCAATCCATATTCTTCATTTTTTCACCAGCAATTTCACTTGTTTCTTCCTTCTCGAGGTGTCCTTAAACAGAGAAAAGAAGCCCATTTTCCAACTTTCCATGTATAAGTAACTTTTCACATTAAATTATACTGCCATCAATTATTAAATGAAGATTGTCATTAAAAATTACAGTGAAGAATATTATCAATATTGCGCCTGTCTCAGATGAAAAAACTACGTATATGGATGGATGTAACCTGTTCTTTGGTTTATGAACCCAGAGTTCCCCAGAGAGTGTCACTGATGACACAATATCCCCAAATGCTGGATTTTGTATGTGATAGATCTGAAAGATGTGCAAAAACAGATGTAACCAGACAGCTCCCTTTGGTTACGTACATGAGGAAGCTTCACAGAGCAAGTTATTTTAGCTAAGGCTGGCAATAATTTATTCTGAATAAATTGCCTCTATATCTGTTTCAGGCAGCAGCGACATAGGAAGAATGTGAACTTTTTTGTTATATCAACTCATTTTGAGCCAAATTATGCTTCTTTTTGAGTATCCGCCATTGCAAACATAGAAGACGTGGATCTAGATATTAGCACCTTCTAAAAGTTGGCTCAATAAAAGCTGTTTAGCACTTAAACATGGAAGCTGTTGTCAGCTTCACAGATGAGTAACTCATTCCAAATTTTGGAAATGGAAATTCTGATCTGATGTATACTTCAGGCTTATTAAGAAACTATATTTTCTAGGCCACAATTCAGTTAAAATTAACTCCAGCTCCCACACTGTCACAATCCACACATGACTATGGAAGTCATAAAAAATGAACTTGATGTGGGTTCTTCTACCAGAAGCGGAGCAAAATGTCCCTTGGAGCCCCAGACTCTTTGTTCCAGGGAGTCATGGGACAAAGAGAATAGCTAATCACACTGCCTTAGCTTGGATATATGATTAAAAAGAAGAATGTGTTAGACTTTATCCTAAGAAGCACCTTTCCCTTTTTCCTGTATTGCCATCAAACACCGTAACAGACACCAATAAAAAGACACCATTGTATCTTTATTGATTCTGTATTTTCCTCTGTCCTCTAGACGTTAAAAGGGAAATTGTAAGAAAGAAAAAAAACCACCCCAGTGGACATAGCTTAAATCTGATTTGAGATGCTTATTTCTGGGATATTAAACTTGAGAGTCTCTTTAATCTTCTTTTCAATTTTTTTCTTGCCTCCTGAAAATCAAGTCTGCTGAAAATCTCTTGGTTACTTTGAAAATGTGGGAATTACTTGTGCTATTCCTCTCTCCATGTCTTCTATTGGTCCAAAACTCACTTGTTCTCTGTATTTTCATGTGGTTTCATCACTGCTGACACTCATCACTACTTTTTTGTAGTCACACCAACTGGAACAGCCTTGCTCTGTTTCTCTGCCTTCAAACCTATCTCTCTGAAATCCCATCTGCAGAAATGCCTCTATTGGTCATTTTTCTTAGCTTAACTCTACCCTTGCTTCTTATTTTTAACTTGAGCTTAATACAATCCTAATGAAGTCAACAAGAAGTCTTTCCTTTGACTTGAGCTGGACCAGGTAAATTTGCACCAAAAACTTTAGAGAAGATTTTTCAAGTCTTCTAGCACATGGACTTAATGAGTGAAAGTCAGTAACTTCACAGCTGAGGTGTCAGCCAAGAAATTTCTTGTCCTTAGCAAGTCATAGTCCCAGTCTCCATCTCTGTTAGACAGGATACTGGTTTATTACTGTTACAAAAAGAAGGGGTGAGGACATTTATTTTAGAATACACCTGAGCAGATGTCTGAAAATCTAAAGTGCTTTAGCCACTGAGTGTTAATAAAAACGTTTTTCATGCTATCAATAATTTATTGACAGTTGGCTGCCAGTCTCACACTTGTTCTGCTAATTTGCTCCAGATCCTTGCACGTTTTGGTGGACCAGGGCCAGGAGAGAAAACAAAAAAGAACAAAACAAACCCCATCCCTCTTGAACCCACTACCCTTTCCACTCCGAACACAACTGTGCTCCTTTCCTTGCTGGGAACGGATGTTCACAGTGTGACTAAGAAAATGATTCAGTCCTGAAAGCCACCATGTGATTTAGTGAAACAAAGGGCTGACCTCCCCAGCATCAGCGGCAGCAGCAGCACCAGCCGCTCTTGAAATGTCTAAAAGGCAAATGCATTAGTATGTTCAGCCACCATGCTGGCTAATGACTAGACATTTTCGAACATATGGGATCATTATTCCAGCATATCATCAGTGAACTTTCCAGAAAAGCTAATTAAAGGGCCCTTTAAATGCTTACCACAAAGTTGGGTTTTATCACAGTCCCTCACTTGCATTTGAAGAATTAGCAGTTTTCATCTACCCTGCTCTCACCACCTTTCCATTTCCGGTGATCGCTAAAGATGAGTAAAGCTAATTAAATAGATCTTTAATTTTTTGATCATAACTTAACTTTCCTTTTATTTCCTATGCAGAAAGATTTCATTTCCCACTGACACAAAAAGGATTTAGAATGCACTGTGGCCAGTGTCTACTGATGGCTCGTCTTCCGAACTACTTTCCTTCCTATACCTCTCTCCCATAACTGCCTCTGTTCTTTAATGGTTATTACAAATGACATTAAAAGGTAATTTATAGATTGCAGGAAAGAAAGGTCATTTTCCTGGTCAATAGCTCCTAACAAGGGGTAAATTCTCAGGACAACTCTTCAAAAAATGATCAGAATAATTTGCTAGGAAATGTGTAGATGACCAAAATCTCCTGCAAGACTGAATGTAGGAACAAGATTTTTCACTTCTTTGGGAAGCAGTTTTGTTTTTAGCAATGTATCCTCTCAAGTTAAAAACAACAACTTGAAAACCTGAGGCAGGTGAAAAGACTGTTTTCTACTTTGTGAATCCAAATCTAGAACATTTTTGAGGGGAAAAATCTCTCAGGACTTCAAACTGTGAATGTAGTATTGCCAGTGTTGTGACATCTAAGTCCACAGAAAATGTTCATAATGGAAGTTTGAGCTATTTAAATAAATAAACCCATGAGTGATAACTAGCGTCTTCATTGTTAGGTATACCATTGCTGGCAACTTCAGCAGAAGCACACATGCAGTTATCGAGCTTATTGGATGCACTGGAAGACACTGGGATGGGCTACACAGTGGATGGCGAGTGTGCCTTCATCAGGTTGGTCTCAGAGGAAAGGGCTATCAGGATGGCTGATAAAAAAAGACATTTTCCTATCTCTAATTAACAAATTAAAATTCTTCTTTGGAAGTTTCAAAATAAATATATGATTTTGATAGTTCCACAAACATATTTTGATGGGCCTTTCTACATGCCAGTGACCGCTTCCTAGAATATGCACAATTTGACATGGTGATATACAGCAAATCCCAGAGTAAAATCTGAGCTTCATGACACACAGAGGAGATTGTGATCCCTTGATTTCCCACAGCACCCATGTCAGCTGTAATCAGGTAGCAACATGTAGCAGGAGACAACCACTGCCATGTCCCCAGCAGTGTGCAGAGGCACTCGGGGCCATTCGCATTACAAGAACATTCCTGACGCTGATGGCCAGGGCTAGGTGCAATAAGCCCCAGGTCCTGTGAAATAAACCACGCAGCGATACGGCACTGGCTGGGCCGTACACGGAGGGAGAGTGGCGTCAGCAGAGCAGCACGCAGCTCCGAGGGCACCACCACGTAACCTCGAACCGCAACTGGCGTTGCCTGTGGAGCCGTGCTAATGAGTGAGTAATGCTCCGCAAAGGAGCTTCTCCAGCAACAGCAAATGAGATAACAACAGGAATGCTGTCTCTCAGAGTGCCAAGAAGTATATATAATCCTCCTTCAGCTACTAGCAGAGAAATAGTTTAAATATCTTGCAGCTGGGTCTCTCTCATCACATTTTTAAGTGGTAATAACTTTGAACAGATATCTTGGAATAATAAATAACCATTAAAACATACAAATCTAAATGCTTGAACAAAATAATCAGCTGGTCATTTATCTAACACAATCTCTCTAGATTTTAATTTTTGATAAAAGTAATAGTTTGAGAAACCCTGATCCTCCAAATAAATATATATTTAGAGTTAGAAAAAAATCACTTTCTTCTGTAGTAATGCAATTTATATGAGTAGACCTATGCACATGCTGAAGCATTTATTGGACTGGGGACTAAATGTGTTAAAAAGAATCTGAAATGATGGCACACGTGCTCCAGAAGATCTCGTACGTATTGCATCCTGTGGAATAAACATCCCTGTGCATTGCAGAAAGCTGTGCTTGGCAGATGGCAAGTAGACTGGAACATGATGCCCCCCGCCACCACCCACATGCACTGTCTGGTAAAACAACGATGCCAGTGTCCTGCCTACTTCCACTTCAAATGAATGTGATCACCCAGTAGAAATGTCAGCATCTTTCCTCCCCAAAAGATCTAGCTGCGGATCAGAAGATGTTTTGACAGGAGGTCAAAATAGGTCTAGTACCAGTCAGAAAGTAAACACCAGGAAACAAAATCCATTCTTCCTTGTGTTGCTTCTTTGCCTGGTTTGTTTCCCTCCCGTTCGCAGTCCCGTCTGCTTTGGCTTGGTCTGTCTCCTCCTCCCAAGGCAGGAGGAGTCCAGGAGGTCTTCTTCTCTGGAGCAGGTGAGATTGCTCTGATGTATGTGCTTACCCGTTGCCCTTCACATCCCCACAACACCAGTCACATATTCATGTATGTCACTAAAGATGTACAGAAGGTCAAAATGTTTTGCTGCTTATAAGTATAGAAGTATTTTACCTATTCATGACAGGTCATCTAACAAATGAATGAGCCGAGAAACTCTATGCAATATCAGTATGGATCACATGACAGAAAAAAATGTATAGGAAAATACAGAATTCCTCAAATCTCTACCTGGATATAGATAAACAGAATAATCTCACAGACTCAGCAATCAGAAAAAGACGTAATCAAGGGAAATTATTTTCCTTGTGGATTGTCACACATTTTTCTGACCTGTCAAATATCAAAGACCTGATGTTTTCTGATAAGTACTGGGTATGCATCCTGACATGGGTATGGGTAGCTCAGTACTTTTGTGGTTTTCAGAGCAGACTTCATCCAAGCTAGTAAAATGCAAAGTTTCAACTTCCCTTACCAATAACAAGGTTCTAAAATGCAAATAAACATAAATATAAATAAATGAATACTGGCAAATAACCTGATAGCTCAGCTCACAGGTTGGGCAGGTCCCGGTGTGCCATCCTAGCCTCTGCTTTCATGGAGTTAGCCCTATGTAACATCCATATGAAGCTTCCCGTGTCCCTCTGAGCATTCAGTAGCCAATTAAATATTCATTCGCAAATTAAAAGATGGCTTAAAATACTGGAGCTAATCCAATTCACACCACCTGAGGACTGTGCTTACTAACTGCCTGGAAAACAGGGGAGGAACTAAAATAACAGGAAACCCAGGCCACAGACCAGGAGTGCGAGTATATGTGGGGGAAGGAATGTGGGGTCTGCAACCACACAGAGACCTGGATGTCTTTCTTTAGTTGCTTTTTTATCTGAGAGCTCAAGATTAAGGGATCTACGTTTCAGTGTTTATATGAACGGTGCTACAGGTGTGCTATGGGTTCAACTGAGTTAATCAAGGATAGGTCCTTGGTGCCATTTGGGATGCCTGGCAGTACGAGGGCTCCAGCTGGAAGTCCAGGAGGGCAGAGATCTCCTATAGGTGATGCGGTGACGGCGCTCTGTGGGGGTCTCGGGTACCCAGAGCATCTCAGGCCGCTTCAAAATCCAGCCTGTAAGGAGAGTAGTTACCTCTCAGTCTGAATCCCCAATATGTCTATGGCTATGTACCTTAAAACCAGAAGCATTATCCTGCACATTTGGTGAAAGGAATATTAAAATGTTCACAGTAGGACTAATGAAGAACGAAAGCCCCACTGCTTTAAGTTGTGCATATTTAGTAAAAATATCTGCCAGTTGTGAGAACTAGTAAGCTGAGTGCCCTACTTCCCATTTGGGATTGCATTTGAGCAAGAAAGAGAGAAGGTGGGAGAAAGTTTGAGGTCTTCTACCTTTTGGGAGATAGAGTTTTGTAACCAGGATACCATTTCTTAAAATACATCTATTTAACTGAGAGAATATGAATATATGAATTTACAGAAAAATAACTAGTTCGACTCATGTCCTACTTATTTTAAGGATATTAAGGACATCGTCTTTTGTCTCTAGTGATCAGCCATAATCAATAATTTCTTCTACTTAGAGATTTTTACATTGTTGCGGGACAGAAAAAAGATATAGAACCTCACTAGGAGACATGTACACAGACCTGGCAGACATGACACACAGCCTATGACACTGGAAAACAAAGATGACATTAGAGGTTAAATCCTGGTTGTACTGATTTCAGTGGCAACTCTCACTGACTCCTGGTCAGAATTTCACCAAAAGAGCTTTAAATGAACACAATTAGCATGGTTGAGGAGCTCCCTCATTTAGCTGACTAGTAGTCATTTCTGTAATCCTTTTTCCCTTTAAGAGTAAAATTGAAGATCTTTTGCATCATTTTTCCTGAGTCCTTCAGCAAGGATCCCGAGCACCTATGGACAGAAACTGCAGTCAAAGGATCAAAGGTTACCATCACCACCCACTGATCCCCTGGAAACTCCCCAGGGGAGAGAAAGTTACATGAGACCAAGGGTCTTGGGTGTTCAGCACCTCCCAAAAACTGCCAAATTACTCATATGGGTATATATATATATATCGATATTCTGGCATATATGGGTATATATACTGTTT
>NW_009609818.1:0-69991 GCF_000690535.1 Cariama cristata
CTGCCCAGGTCGACACACGCTGTCGGGTTCCCTCTGCCCAGCTGCTCCGGGCAGTGTGTGTCGGAGGAGAAAACCGCGGGCATAACGGTGACTATCCTGCCTCCTCCTCGCCTCCCTTACAAGTGGTCCCGACCCTGTGAGCGGAGTAAGATGATGGTTTCTTTCTAGAAAGTACTTTGTCCTAAAGAGGAAGGAAGAACATCCTCTTAATGAAAAAAATTGAGCTCAGGAAGCAGACTTTTAATGATATAAAGACGTTTTCTCTTCTAAAAAAAGCTTAGGCTGGTGATGGAGACTTCAGTTTTTATAATCGCAGCCAATCCTAGTTAGCAAAATCCCTAAATATTAGTCCAGACAAACTCAGTTCACACTATACCTTTAAATGTGTAGCATACTTCCTTTGACAATATTTTAATGCAATATGTTAGAATTAAAGCAACTTTTTGTGATTTTTCATACCCTTTGAACTGTTGAAGTAGGGCAGCAGCCAGGCTGTACAGACATTGTTGGGAAGAACTGGGAGTGCTGTTGTTGGCACATTGTTCCCATTAACCACCAGTGCAGGAAGGGTGTGGGACAATCGGGGCTGAACAATAAAGATGGAGAATTTATTTAACATGGATGGTAGAGAAAGAAGAGACTTTCCAGGTAGGTGAGGAGAAACATGAGATCTACAAATCTACAAGACCTGTGCATCAATCTGATTTTTGTCTATGCTAGTCATCAGTGTCTCTACAAAATAGGCAGTAGGTTAGTATTTTGCCCTTTTCTCCACTTTTGTAGATGAGGTCAAATTTGTAACATGAGTGTCCACAGTTATCAAAAGGGAAAGTCTTGCCTTTGCACTTGGGCAGTATTTGTATGAGCCCTGGAAGAACCCATCTCCATCTGTCAATGCAGTGTTAACTTCTGCAGCACCGATATGAGTAATTATGTATTTCACTGAAGTCATTGACTTATAGATGAGATGTATCAAGTGTGATCTAATTTACTTAGTTCCTTTCGAAATTAGAATTTACCCGTCAGGCAAAGGTTTCGGTATGATTGCATGAGTCACCTTCTTTGTTTTGGCTTGTAATCAGCCCACATATAACTTGCAATGGCCCACAGCACTTAATGTATTCCCCTCAGCCATTGATTGGGGCTGATATGTGAACAAGTACTGTTGTTGTGAAGGGGGGAAAATTAAAATGAAAATTGTAAAAGATGCGGTGATGTCTTGGAGATTGGTTACTACACCTGTGCTTTTACCACAAATGGTTAATATCCCCTTACAGACTGGATACATTTACAATATTCATTTTTATCCTTTATGCCCAAAATTCTTGAATGTTGCATGTAGAGTTTTTTCCATTTTAACTCGTTATAGGATTGGTGCCTGAAGCCAGCTCATAATGTAGGTTAAACTCAGAGTTATTTGAGAGATCATGAGCATTTGTATCCAATGGTATAATTATCTGTAATTAGTTGTTAAATATAAAATTAACTGTAGATGTTAAGGAATTATCTCTGAAGTCAGTGGAACAATTTTGGAGGTGAAACACTCATTCTCTTCTGTGAGTGTTCAGCAGTCCTGCCAAAGTAAAAGAAAATAGGCTATTTAATAGAACGTTTTGGTGTTCGTGGGCTGCAAAATGCATAAACTATGAAATCAAATCACTGTGGATTATCTAGTCTTGTCTGGTATTATAATCTTCATGTCTCAGTTTCTCTTTTAATTTTAATCTATCCAGTTTCAGAAATCACAATGTTATGTTTGGGTTAGTCTTAGCATACTCTGGTTGTAATGACTTTTGAAGCTGTTGATCAATCTCAAGCCAATTTGATAATCTTTCATCACTAGGATTTGATCCATCAAACTAAGGATTTGTTAAAATCAAATGGGTATGTAGGGGAGAGAGAGCAGGGCAAAACAGACTGAACTCAAATGCTACCTATTGCTTTTGGCAGCTGCTGGCTGGTAAGTCAGTTTATAGTTCAAGCTAGCCACAGGATTTCCTGCTTTTTC
Organism: Cariama cristata; assembly: GCF_000690535.1. Lineage (NCBI taxonomy): Eukaryota > Metazoa > Chordata > Aves > Cariamiformes > Cariamidae > Cariama > Cariama cristata. Next base: position 2,009 of record NW_009609818.1, read on the forward strand.
CCCTTCTGATGGCAAAACAAAAGTAGGTGAGTGACAGGCAAGTGTGGGGAACTTACCATGAAAGTCTACAATGTGTGGAGACAGACAATGAAGTAATGGAGACGACCTGGGACTGTTGTCCCAGAATGGGAGGTATAGGACCCATGTCTATAAGAAACCGGGCTTCAGTATCTTAAACAAATTATTATGTAAGTATGTATAGGTGCTATTAATTTCACTGGAGCTGGACACCTAAATATGATAAAGTTTTTTTCTCTTGTTTAATGTAAGATAATTTATCTGTATGTTGTTTTTTTTAGATATTTTTGTGAGAATATTTAACATTTTAGTAGATGCTTTATTTAAAACTATCACACAGTATTGTGCTGTGTTGTCATAGAAGTATAGGAAAGGAATTATTCAAGGAATTAACTGGACTACTCTGTTACATATAATACTGTAAAAGATGAGGACAAATGCTAGACTAGCCCTTTGTTATTTTATTCTTTTAAGAAACAGCTGAACCATCTAGACTTTTTCACTTTTAAGTACATTTTTTACTTCTGAAGACAACTGGTATCTTTCAAAGTGCTGTTCAGAGTAGTAAAGCTTTTTTTGGCTTCTTTTGTTTGTATTGGTTTTATATTGCTGTATATGTGTACAAAAGTGATGCACAGGTTCTATAAAAATCAGAAAGCAAGTCTTTCTAAGATTACTTAGCCTCTAGAATATTCAGAATATTTCAGAAATTACATTTTTTGCATCAAATGTCTTTTTGCAGTTGGAAAGGCAAAGTTATTTAGTATAATTCCTGTCTGGACAGTATGTCCTTATCTGGACAGCACTTGATGTTTGTTAAACTTCAGCATGCACTGTAGTGCTATTCTTGATACAAAGCACTGCACCTGAATTACTCTGTTAGCTCACTTGTTTGTTTATTTAATTAATGGTTTTCTGAAAGCATAGTCTTCTCTGCTATCCTGTTTGTCTTGTAACTTAGAAGAAACAGGATTCATGGGAATAAAGCCTGAAGAAAGCACTAGATCACCTAGTCTGAATTTTTTATGTGTTATAGGACTGTTCTGCATCCAGTATGTTCGTTCTCACTGTCAATATTAAAAGATGGAAAATTCTTGAGTTGTGAGAAGGCTGCTTCAACAGCTAAACATCCTACTATTAAAATTTGTCCCTCATTCTAAACTTGAATTTGCCTAGCTTCTATTTCCAGCCATCAATTCTTCTTATACCTTTTGCCTTAAACTGTAGTGTTTTAGCATCTGATATATACCGACATAAACAAGCACTGAATATTTATTTGGTTTTGATAAATTTACGAGATTGAGCATGTTTAAGTCATGCACAGGTAGACATTTTGTGTTAAATGATTTTTGTAGTTGTTCTTTCTTCATTTTTCCAACTTTTTAATGTGGCAATTAATAAGAGCAATTAATTAATTAATGTGGCAACTAATAATTCAATATACCACTATGAGGTCTCACTGATACTTCTGGAGTGCTGTTTTCATTCTGACTGTTTAAGTCAGTATAGTGAGAAGATTTTTTTTCAAATGAAGTTTTCTGTCAGAGCTACAGTAGACAGCTGACTCAAAAGAGTGGTGTAAGTGAAAATTCTGAATTCTGTCTCTTGGGAACAGTTGTTATGTCTGTGAAATATAAAATAATTTGTTCAACTTCAAACAATGTTGGACTTCTTTTTTAATCTAGATATTAAAAATCCTTGGAAGAGATAGGATTATTTAAAAGTGATTAATGGATTTTTTTTTTCTTTTTCTTAAGAGAGAGATGTCAGAGATCTGACTGTTAAGTTCTTCCAGAATTTATTTTAATTGGGTCAGATATGTCAACAGTAAAAAGAAAAACAAAGTTTTGTCTCCCAGGAGATGTGGATATGATAGACTACATGTCATAATGATGTGAACAAATGAGATGTAATATGCACTAAAAATATATGTTTTCCATTAAATTTCCACAAAAATGATTGAAAACGTCTTGGGAATTATTTAAGCAATTTACAATATTGTTTAAAAAGGTACATCTGGGCACACTGAGTACAGTCTTTTGTCGTTCATTAGCAATGTATTTAATGAGGGTTTTTTTAAGTGATAGATAGTTAAGGTAACAGACAAGTGACAGATTGTTTGTCTTTAACAATTTCCCTATTTCAGGCCCATTACAAAGCAATTAGAAATCTGACAGCATTTTTACTCTGCATTACTGATCATCTAAAGTGATGAGAAATGAGAGGTGATGAATATTAATTGTATATTTTCATATAATTATCATAAATTATTACCTTGTCTAGTGTGCCGCAGGTGGAGTAAAATCAATGGATGAAAATTCAGTCAAATATGATAATTGGAGAGATTTCATGATTTAGTTTTTGCCTTTAAAGTGCAATGTCAATCAGTCTAAATCAGGCATGTATTAACTGAGGGAAAGACAAAGATACTCATACCTTTCCTCGCTTTGCTAACACTGAGCAGCATGGCATTTACTCTTGTGGCCTGTGACAAATTATCTGTCTCTTTTGTAGCCTACCACATTTACACCAGAGTTATATCTATTCCTGTTCAACTTTTTTCCATAAATATTTACTTAATGTTTGAGCATTAAAACAATATTAAAAGCAATGCACTTGGCCGAACTGAGAACCAGCTGTTCTCCTCTTTTTTCACACACTTGGTATATACCCATTGGTATCACTTATTTGCATTGCACTTCTATTTTCAGGGGACCCCATCCTCTCCCAAAAATGAAGAGTGTTCATATGACTTGTTTGTTTAAAGTATGGACCTTTATTCAAATTTTGTTCTGAAGATGCAGTCGTCAATAATAAACATCCATAACAAACAGTGGTTACAGAATCTTACTTGGTTCCACACTTTAATTAGTAAGTGTTCATGACACTCTTATGTCATTGGTCTTGAAAGTCCAAAGGATATCATTAGTTGCTTTTCAAACAGGGAGAAAGGAGACACAAAGATTGAAGTGTCAAAGAAACAATGAATTTTGGTGTTCTGTTTTGGAATACAAAACTCCTATAATTTACAGTACTTATCTTTATAATGCATCTGCTATGTTCAGAGCAGACTTCATTTACAGTTAGTGGAAAAATTACAAAACCAGATCACAGATGCTCCAAATCAGGTATCTAGAAAACGTGGCTAGTGTTTGTGTTTTTCCTTTTTGGTTGACTTGTTCAATATCACTTTAGAATTTTAGGACGAAGACGAGAATGATATCCAATTTATCTGGGGCAGCAGACCTTACCCATGAGACAATTCTCTCTTTTCCTGCATTTCCCTGCACATTTCTGGCTCAGTGAAGTGAGTGAATTGGAGGAATCATGAAACCAAATGATTATGTCACTAAGTCTATCAGAATCCATGTCCTTAAAGTCAAATAAAAAATGCATGTGCAAATTTATATTTTTATCTTGATTTTCAATGCTTGACTTTGCAAATTTGATAACTTAAACAAGCTGCATTTCAAAAATCACATTATTAACATGATATTTTAGCTTCCAAAATTGCTGTAGTAGTAAGAAAGAATAGGGAGCAGATTGCTTTCTCATGGTGGGAAGCCTCACAACAAGCTACTGGCTTAATTTGGTTTTGTGTATGAGCATGAAAACTTAAGAGCAGGCAAACAGGGTTAAACAGGTACTTAGTCTTCTAACTCTAATGGTGGCCAGTGATGGAATGAAAAGGTAACGAGAAACAGCACTAGTGTACAGAAATCCTTCAAATGTTAAATCCTCCAAGATGTGAATTTTTCAGATATGTATTAAATTATTCCCTAAGTCAACAATATGTAGTTACTAGCACAATATTGTTTGAAATTAAGGGTCTCATTCATCAATAAGCTAACATGACTTGGTTACACTTTGTCAGTATGGTATATTCTAATCCCCATTTTGATCATAATGGGATTTCCTTTGAGACATTGTCATGCTATAATAGGCCTCATTCCCATACTGATTGCCTACAAATGAAATAAGTGGCACTACCAGGCTAGTACCACCATGTTGTTACTGCTGAGGTCTCATGGTCATTTTAATGAATCTTATGCTGTCTGAAGTCAAGGTCCAACTCTGTTCAAGTTTCAATTATACATACATAAAAATCAACTTGTTTTTTTTCCCCAGTTTTATGTCAGTACTTTATGTAGTAAATGTTTTCTTACGTTGTAATTTCAATCCCAATTTTGTCATGTAGGCTCAGTAGAATTAATAAAGGCTTGCATCATGCTTTGTGAGGTTCTAAGAACGGAATACTTCTCTGTGATATACATTGTTGTCAATATTCCTCTGCAACTCCCTCCAAAAGGAAACATTTCATGGCTTTCCTTTTTTCGTGTCTGTCATACAACACAGAACAGTTTTAATACCCATCTACTCTCTCAGGGTTAAAATTGCAGTTATGCCTGGATTGCACATGGATTTTTCAAACAAAAGGACTTCTTTTCTTCTTGTTCCTCTTGTACATATGTTCGCTTTCTGCGTATTCACATGCTGCTAACCATGTGTATAAAGCCACATGTTATGTCATATTCCTTCTTTTTTAAATTCTTGTAATGAAATGACTGAATCAGACTCCTTTTGTTGATATACCTTGATCTTTATTCTGATATACTTAAACATTCAGATGTTTGAAACCCCTTATCAGAAACAGACATGTTTAATGTCACATTGGTTACTTGTTAATGCAAACTGCAATATACACAAAGGCAACGGAGCAACAACTGTGGTGTCTATAAAGCTTGCAAACATGACAGATTGACAAAACCAGCTTCTTGAGAAAGGTAATTATAAAATGAAATATTTAGTTCTGGTATTTAGATTATTTATTTTATTTTAATTGGCTTTTTCCAAGATAATTGGATATGTTTCCACATGTTTATTGAAGAGGAGCACTGGTCTAATTGGCTTTTTGCTTATTTTCTTTAGAGATACATTTTATAATTTATCATATGTTTGATTAACATTTTTCCATTATCTGGATTCTTTGAAAGGCTAAAGTACTTTCCAAGTATGGTGACAAGTAGTAGAATGCCTTTTACTATTACAAGGAAGAATATAGCTGCAGTACCTCAAATACCACCTCATGATATATTCCTATATTACATAGATCTTTTAGTCTTAGCTTAAGCAAAACTCCTGTTGTCTCTTTAGTTTGAACTGGAAGGTGTAGTTTGAAGATACAGCCGTGCTATCTAATGACTAGTTGCCACTGCAAGTGGTAAAAATCTTCTGTCATTCCTTTTTCACCCATTTCAGTCATGTACTCTTGCTGCCCTTGCATCAGCACTGCCATTCGTGTGACCACACAGTGAAATAACTCATGGAGACAAAGGAGCAAAAATCTAATTCTGCCAAAAAAATTATAATTTTCTGCTGATTAAGCTCTACTGAACAGATTTGTCATGCGTCAGTGCCAGCACAGAGAATGTGGCTGGAGAACTTGTCCAGGACAAGGGGAAGAGATGGAAGAGGGGAGTAAGTCTGCCCATTTTGGTGTCACCTAACCATTAGAACATCTTACTTTATCATCAAACTGCACACTGAGCTAGACTGAGTAAAAATTATAAAAATAGGCCCATGGTAAATAAAGCTGTTTTGAGATAATGCATATCACCAATGAATGTTTGAAGGTTAAGATATATAAAAGAGGAATAGTACTCAGCCACAGAAGATCAATCCAGTCAAATGGGAATAAATGTTACTGAATAAAATTTGCATTTCTTTCTGATTTTTGTGACTGGTACTGAGATTCATCTAGTTTAACATTAAAATTATATTTCAGTTATTTTTTTGGCTAATAGAATTACTCAGTTCTACTTTATTACCTTATTGTTACCTTAATGTTAATTTGGCGGGGGGTATGTGGGGGGGTGTTATCCATTGATATTTCAGGCAAGTTCAGGGCCCATTGTGCTAGACTCTGTACAGACATATCATTAAGAAAAAAGATCCTATCAACAAAAAAATAAGTAAATCTATCTAACAAAATATCTAGAAGAAAGAGTAATTCAAGAAATTTGGGAGGGCAATGAAACGGCAACCTATTTTGCATAACTGGTCTAATGGATCACTTTGTATGATTAAAAGATTTTGTAGCTGTTTTCAATGAATGGAATGTTTACAGTTGGTCATGGTGATTTATACAACATGGTGGTATGTTTGCATTTTGTAGACTGTAAAAATAGTAATATATACTTCAAATGCAAACATTCATTTAAGAAATGTACAACAGGGCTTCAGTCCTGCAAAGAAGCATATATACTTCTATTTGCACTGAAGTAATGGATACATTGATGTGCTTTATATCAAACAACTGTGTAAGTATTTGCAGGAATTGGCTTTTAATTTGTAAAGGCCAGCTTCAGATTTGCTTTAGCATTTACTGTTACTGTTAGTTTTGCTGGTAACTGGGACTGCTAAGCTGTTATAGGTATCAACCCATAAACTCCTGTCTCTGAAAAATAGTACAGCTGTGTAAATTGTACGTTGTTTCTTTTCATTAAAATAAAACATATATTCAAATGTTGATCTTCATACAATATTAAAGCAAGCACTCACTTGAAGAGCTTACCTTCTAAGATTTTATCAGCATAGCTTTTGCAGGAACACTATGAAAGTTTCCTTCTCATATGTAACTTGGTCATCAGGTGGCAGATCTCATGCATAAAAAAGTACAATTTAAGGGTTTCTCAACTGACCAGTCTGTGTCAAACAATTCTAGGTAAAATATCAGACTGTATATATGTCCAAAAGCCAGTGATCCATTTTAGATTTATGTAAATTCTGACCTGGATTCAGGTCATTTTATCTGAAGGTCTATCACATACTTGTTTTCCCCTAAATTAAAAAAAAAGAATCCTTCCTGCCCTTCCTGTTAAAAGGAATAAAATAATTACAAAGCTCCTGAGTTCTTGGTGACGTCTTTGTGGAAACAACTTCTAAAACACAGCAGTTGTTCCATTTTAATAGGGGTAGAGGAGATAGGGCGCAGCAGGGAGAAGACAAGAAGAGAAGAGATGGTTTATTGAAAATCTGTATGACTTGATCTCAGGTGTTTCTGATTTGATTCTATATACAGATAATCAGATTAATCTAAATCCACAGAGAATGTCTTTTCTGTCTCCATTTATAGCCTCCAAATTTCCCTTTCAATTCCAAATCTTGCTATTCCAGACAGGAGAAATATGCAAAGCATATATGCATCCAAATGAAACTGTCTGAACCCCACCATGTTCTCAAAAGCTGTAGAGAAAATGATGATACAAGATTGGTTCAATTTTCTAATCACTATTTAATCATCAGTCTTAACAATTAACAAAAAGCTTATGTTTTTATTTTAGTTACAATCTTTTGTACTTCTAAACAGGAAATGGCAGACAACAGAAGTCTAGTAAGTGCCCAGGAAAAATGCCATATGGCATGTGCATCATCACAAAAATATGATGAGCTCTAAACTTTGCAAATGTCTTCATGCCACATGGATGCACAACCTACATTAGCAAAAAATGTGTGAGTAAAGCCATGGCAACTTTTCACTCATGTCTTTTATCAAAGATGCTTAATTTGCTGCTATGTGATAAGTTGTAAAGATATAATTGAGTAAATAATTTTGTTAGCATCAGTCTCAGACTAAAGATGAAGTAAAACATACTATTTTTATACTTTGTATAATATACTCTCAGTTTCACTCAAGTGAGGGTAAGATATCTCAAAACTCTACAGATATGTTGATTTTCAACTTTCATCTTTATTTAAAATTTTATTTCTTTCAGTCTTTGTCAATCCTTCATTCTAGATCCATCTGCAGCTGACTTAGTGGTCCTGGAATCTGTAAAATAATTTTCTGTGTCTTCTCACGTTTTTTTGGCTCTTTAGATACCAGTTCTTCCTCTTTGGTCAGACAGCAAACTGGAACACTGGATCATGGTGTTAATAATTGATTTCAGTCAGGAGAGTTGGAGATATTTTTGTAGCAAAGAAAGTATAAGAATGATTAGAAACGACAAGATACTGCATGTATTTATTGAAGGGAAGAGATCCCATTGTGTCTTGAAAGCCCTGGCCAGAGCGCAGCGAGGGTTGGCTGCTCCCTGTGGGTCGGGGAGCTGGTGGCCAGGCCTGCCAGCCAGGCCACAGGGTAGGGGCTTTGCCAGGCGAGGCCAAGCCGGGGGTGGCAGCCGGCACAGCCAGAGCCCGGGTCATCAGGCAAGTCTGGGGCGACCAGGCAGGGCTGAGGTCAAGCCAGGTACACGAGTCAGTAAGCCAGGGTCAGGACCAGGTCTGGTGACAGGGTCAGACACAGCCAGTGGTCACCAGGCCAAACTGGGAAGTCAGCCTGTGGGCCGGGGCCTGGATGCAGATCAGCAGGGCCCACGGTTGGGCATGAGTAGGGCCACGGCTGCCACGCAGGTGGGGCTGCACCTCAGGTGAGGCCGAGCATAGAGCTTCAGCTTAACTGCAGCTCCCACAGAAGGGGGCCAGCCTTGGCTGAGGCCGCCCTGCAGAGCTGTCTGGCAGCTCCCCGCGGGTCGCCAGAGGGAAGGAGGGGCAGCCCTCAGCTGCGCTATCTCTAAGCTGGCCCTCAGCCCAGCAGCCACATCCTCGGGAGGGGGGTGCAATCAGGGCCCTTACAGCCATTTAGGATCCCAAGGTGCTGCTATCCTTTTTTCTCTGCTTCACAGAGGAACATGGGAGCAGATGGTAGCCACTTTAACTGTGCAAGTGTAAGTGACACCTAAGTTTCAAACTTCTACAGCTTTTTATTTACTTTGTTATCTACCTAGCTAGTAAAACTATGCTATGATGACTCAATTATCAATTCGTTGTGAGTGCTTATTTTGGTCAAGCAAATGTATGTTCTTGTTTTACACCCTGATTTCTTTTCCATAGTGTGGCAGCTTCATTCCTCAGGCATTGAGTAGGTTTTGTCTATTCTGGGCACTGAAAGAAAATCCATTTCTCTGACATTCAGGGTGTGACAGAAGAGGTGTATTGGGTGCTGCTTAGTTTCTTAGCTAAGTAAGAAGAGATAGTAAGTGCTGTCAGATTATTGTGATATCCAAAAAGGATTGTTTAAATGTTTTCTTCTGCGTTAGGCACCAGTTGCCTAACTGAGCAATATAGTTTCTTTTCTTCTCTTTAGCGTACTGGAGAAAAACCTTTCAAGGCCAGAAGTCTGTGGGATGCCAGGGTTTCAGTGGGGAAGTGACAGAGAAAGGAAAAGCAGTTTCTTTCTATTCATTGACTCAGAGATCCAGGATAAAATTTTCTTTCAAGCCTTTGGCAAAATTCCCAACAATTTTTGTGGGACATGAGTTTCACACACAGCCTGTACTTATTAGGTTATTACTCAGGGTGTACTCATTTAGAACGGATTGTAGTTTTGTGATAGCCTGTAATTAGAAAGAGTATTAGGAGAAAAGGAGAAGATTTGGCTTTCCTAATAAAAGGAAAACAATCATCACTTTTTATTTTGAACTGCTGTATGAGTTGAGAACAGTTTAGTTTACTTGGCAGGTGTGAGGTTTGCAGCGTTGTTTGTTGAAGAAGGTCCTTCCCAGAATGATACAGATTATGTATGTAAAGCTGCCCTTTGTTGGGTGAGTTATTATGAAGGCAGTTTCCCAAACATATTAAATTTACTGAACAATTAGGCTTGGTTTTTTATCATGTAAATGTATACTGTGGGATTCCTGTACCATGAAATTAATTTTAGAATTTTCACAAATCTTATGATGGTGTTAATGAAAGCTTGTACCAGAAAATGTTTCAGGACCATAGTATATGCAACATCATGTTCTCATCTATCAATATAAAGATATATTAATATGGTAATCTGGAGCATACATGTATGTAGTGCAACAATAATGTAAGTGTAAACAAGTACGAAACATATATGATGGCTGGAGAAAAATACTTTAACAATGCAAACAAATAATGAATAAATATAAAATTTGCCCAGCCCCTCCATTGTCGTTAAGATCTGATATTGCCATTATTTTAATTTTTAATACCTTTGGTAGATAGATGAATAAAATACCTTTGCCATGCAGATAATGCTTTTCTTGAGAAATGCAACGTGAAGTGCAAGTACAAAAATAAAAATAAGGTAAATTTAAATATGTAAATTTAAATAGAAGAATATTAAAATAAATCACTATATCTTTTGAACTACTGAAAAAAAAAAGAGTACATGCTTGTCGAATATGCAGTATAAATAAATAATTTAGGTGAAAATGGATGACTAGATATAACAAAGAGATGACCAAATAATGAAGGGCTAAAGGGTGGTTGTTACATCTGATGTACTTCATTGTATATTGTAAGTAATTGCTATCCATAAGAAATTCCATGCCTTCTGTGTAAGAAAAAGAGACAATTTGACAGGCAACACTAGTAGTAAGCGACAGCAAGTACAAATCCTTGGCAACTGTCATTATCCTGCTGTTGAATTCACATCCAAAACTGTGTGATAACTTTGACCTGTATAGCTGTCACTGAACCAAAGTCTGTTAAAGTAACTGTATTTTTCACTTATGGAAAGAAATATTAGCCATGTGCAGATTTATGTCTTAGAAGACTGTATAGACTGTTTACTTTTCTTTAGTATACTGTTCTTTTCTATTTAAAGAATAAATATGGGGAAATGCGCTTTAGATAGACAATAGTGAATAATTAGAAAATTCCACTAAAGCAATAGAATAAAAATTTTGACCTGATGTAGCTGAACAATTTCAGCATGTAGAACTAACTTAAAATAAAAGTTCCTTTTGTAATAATTACAAAAAGACCTCAGTGCTTTGGCCATGAATAAACAGCAGTTTAATGGCTTTTAAATGGAAAAAAAATTGCTAGAGCTCTTTAGGTTTTTCGTTTTTTTCATTTCTTTTCCCAGTTAAATTTCTGGTTTCAAAATCTTTTCTCTCTGTATCTCTATCTGGACATCTTTACTTGTGCCATAAAAATAAGGTCAGAGCAGCTTGGTGTTAGCAGCTAGCGAAATTTATCATTGACTAAGACGAAATTTTGCTTTAATGTGGATTACCAAGCTGTTTTTTCTGACTAGTGAACACCATTTCAAAATGACCGTTTTATGAAGTTTCCACATACTAAGACTTTCATTTTATGGTGTTTAATCTCCAGAAGGATGGGCAGCAGGGTTACATCTAAATTTGAGTTCTTGTAAAGTATAAAACAACTCAGCAGTGCAAGAGTAAGATTACTCCTGATAATTGCATGCTTACATTTTCTGTTTGAAACCACCTCAGTTAAGGAATTGGAGTGTATGCACAAGTACCCTAAGGTTTACATACGCTGTATGTATAAATAGTTGTTATGATGGTGGGAAATTTTAAGAAAAAGCTGGACAAGAACTGGGGAACAACAGTAGTAGTAGTCCTGTAGGTATTTTCCTTATATAGTGTAATTTAGTGACAGGAAGTTTTGTAGGTACTATATATTGTTGAAAAGTAGTAGGCCTTTGCTATACCAGGCCACTTACATAATGATTTACTTGTCATGTGAACAAGTTAATTCTTAGTTAATACTAAACAGTACTGTTAATATTCCATCAAAATAGTTCAGGAGGAGTAAGTAAGGATGTTATCTGCTAAAGAAGGAAATTATCTGCAGAATAAATAACAATTAATAGATTTCTATTGTATAAAGAAATTTGTTTCTGGTTTTGTAGTTATTTTCTGATATTGAAGTGGGTAACAAAACAGCCTTTCAAGAAAAATAGTATTTACAAAAAAATGCCCTCTTGCTGTCACTAGCCAGAATTCAAAACACAGCATAGTGTGTTCAGACTCATAATACTAAGAAGAATTTTTTTGATTGAACTCCAAGTTCACAGTTGTTGTGACATAATTTTTGTAATTTATAATGGAAATATTCTGACACTTAAGAATTATTTGAATATGAAAGAAGAATGAGAGCTTGATCTCATCCAATTCCTTCTTGCTTCTTCTTGATCTTTGATACTGCTGTTGGCACAGTTACACTAGTACTGATTTGGATATTCCAAAGACTGCATAAAATTAGATTTTATGATTTTCATATGGATTAATGTTCCATCTAGACTTTTGACCTACAATATAAAGTAATTTTGTGTCATTAATAGTAACCAGAAATTGAAAATTGGAGGCTTTTGTTCTCATTATTTTTAATGTTTTTATGCAAATAAAACTTTTTTTTTAGCTTTATGAGATAATTTAATGTTTATTTTGTATGAAGGAAGGCTAGCACAAACTTGGTGCTAGTGCAGTATAGTCTAGCTAAAATACCTACTATACTGTGCCGTAATCCTGTCCTACAGCACTTTATGCAATCCCCATTCTGATCCTAGCTTGTGCAAAGATCATTGAGCTGAATTCTGAAATAATTTTATAGTTTGCAGAAAAAAGAATCAGGGTGAAACTATTAACACAGTGTCATAAAGTGTTTTCCAACTTTAATTAAGTTGTTGTAGGCTTTTCTGAACACCATACAGTCAATCAGTATTAAATTAAAGTAGTTGAAAGACCATGGCAAAAAGATAAAATTTTAACTATATTTATCATATTTCTGTTTTGGAAAATGTGTCCCTCCCTATGCAAAAATAGCTGTTAAAAATATTGAAGGGAAGCAAAGCTCTAGACAACTTCTGTCTGCCCTTAACATTCACCTGCAATCAGCAATGGTATCAACAAGGTCAAGACTTCAAGATTGTTCTACACATCAAACAAAATCAGTTCAGAGCTGTGATGGAATATCAGACATATAGACAGCTACAAATCAAGCAGTACAGACAATTTCTGTCTTATATCACCATCCAAGAGAAACAGAGCTGAAAGTGTTCCCACAGGTCAGCTAAGGTAATCAAAGCTCTTCTCTGTTGCTTTTAATCATGACTGCTGTGGTTCAGTCACCTTTAATGATGATTCAGTTGATATTCTAAAGCAGACCTCACTAATTTTTATGAAGACTTCTTGACCTAACAATTTCTCAGAGTATATCCTTTTTAAAACTGTATTGATTTCATCAAACATTTCTGAAAGACAAGTAAAATTACAATGAACCAGGCATCCCAGTTTGCTTTACAAATTTTTAATAGACTTAACAATAGATAGGTAATATCCATCAAGTTGACCCTCTCTAAAGAAGAATGTGATTCTCCATAATTAATCCAAAATGAATTGATTCTGTCTGTCTGGAAAATCCAAGAGAACAATTGGATTTTGCAATGTACCATAAAGGTAATTAAAGTGAAGACCTGGTGAACAAAAGTGTATTTATTGTGCTTAATTTAGATCTCCTGATCAAAAGCTTTTTGTTGTTAGTGTCTTCTATTTTAGAGTAGGGAAATTGTTGTAAACTGAGATAAACCTAGATGATTATTGTTATCATGGTATCCCCTCATTTGTGTGCAGATGTGACCTCAAATAGGATACAAATGGCTCTAAATGTCTTTTTTGTAAATGTTTTCTGGAAGTGCTTTATCCAAAACCATTACAGTATTTGTAATTGCAAATTTTGTATGCTAAGATGTGTATTTTAGTGTTTTTGTCCCCTGGTGTATGAAAATCTTAAACTCTAACACCAAAAAGAAAAATATATAGTTACTTTTTAGAGGGACTAGATTCTGTCCTTCTTACTTACATGGTTTAGTACTCAACACTGAAGTAGCTACGCTGATGTAATAGCGTGACTTGCTTTAGAAATGCTAAAAAGAAGACAAAAAAGCTAGTATTCTTAGGTATGTGGTCATTTTGTCATTCAACAAATGTGGAAACTGTAAAATATGTGAGATTACCTACATGCCATTATGGTTTAAGTGAAGTATCAGTTCAGTGCTAATTGAAATGGGTGGAAAAATTTCCAAGGTTTTTCATGGGAGACGAATTCAAATCTTAGGCCTCAAACCAGTTTTGAGTTCTGCATGGGAACCTCTTGTTGCAGACTAGGACGGAGACTGTATGTCACAAATGTTACTGCTGAAGTATGACATTTTGTTATAAATCTGCTTTCCCCTCCTTTTTTTTTGTTCTTTTTAAAAATAGTCTTAGTGTGGTATTATTCAGAAGTTATTTGTGGTATGAGCATTTTAAAATAGTATTATGATTTTTAAAAAAATTATTAGTTTATTTAATTTTATTCTGGCAGCTGCATTGAATATATTTTGCTATCTGGGAAACAGAAACAATTGACAATAAACCCCACTCTGCAGTCACTGTACAGGCGTAATTGCTGTCAATTTGATTGAAATTTTGCCTGAGAAAAGGCTGTTATCAGTTCTTACTTTTTAAACTAGAAGCAATAACCTACATACTATGCACTGAAAGCACTCTTTAATTGCAAGTTTTCTCAGAATCAATACATTTTTTCTGTATTTATTTGTGCTGATAGATTTGGAAAAATACTTTTAAAATTAGGCAATTTATTTCATAAAAGGACTTCATAGTGGAATTAAGCAACTACTTTCCAAGTATTATAGAAGTTCTGAATAAACTCAATTTGGGATAGATTAAATCTATTTTGCTTATAGCAGTCCAATTTCTCTGTATTTTATGTATTTATAACTTAGGTGCTGTGAACTAAATGCTTACACTGTGAAGAATTTTAATGACCATGCATTCAGATTGTCTTTTCACACAACTATTATAAAAGTTAAAAAAAAAGTAAAATAAATAAAAAAAAATAATCTTGGATTGTTTTTTAAATATCCTAAACTGGATTTTTTTCAACAGAATTAACTGTGCTCTCTGTTTCAAAACTCTGGCATGTCCAGAGGGCACTTGAAGTATCCAAAGTTATTAAACAGCAGCCAAATGTAATTAAAGTCTTAGCTTACAAAAATGGCACAGGAAAGATCTTTGCTAAAGTTTCTGTGTCATTAATTAAGCCAGTAACTTCTAATAGAAGTTTTCTTGCATGTGTAAAGTTTATTTGTAGCTTTTGCCTCAGACCCTAATGTAAATACTTATTTTCCTTTAAAGTAAGCTTATATGAAACTTTTCATCCTTTGTACATTATTCCTAAAATGTGTGACTTGTAAAAATTCTTATAAAAGCTAAGTGAAATAAGTTACAGCATAAAGTACATTATTATTTGACATCAAAAGGCAACAGCACAATACTTTTAAACCAATCTTTTTAAGGTTATGTGTTTTTCTCATCCTATGATTTCTAGTAATAATCACTAAAATACTAAATGACTTGTAGGGCAGTTACTATGATTGGTAAATTAGATGAGAGTGGATTTTTTATTTCCAATTTTATTTTTTCTGACTAAATATTGATCATAAAGTAAATATGTTTGTAATCAGTATTCCTTACCTCTTGCATTCATTTAGCTGCTGGAGGAGTGCTCTGAAAAGCTGAATCTGAACATGGCTGCACAATGAGTGTTCTTGGCAGACGGCACTGAAGCACTAGAACCTAAAGACATACCCCATGATGCCGACGTTTATATTTCAACTGGAGAGACCTTTCTATATCCATTCAAAAAAAAAAAAAGGTAAAAAACCCAAACCCAAAACTGAGAACTCCCAGCAAATGGCTTAAGGGGTGCAATTAAAAATGATTTTCATCCTGTCTTTTTGCATGGTTTAACAAAACTAATGTTTACTCATTTACAGCTCAGTAAGAGGATAATGTGCTTAATGAAAGAAAAATCTACTGACAGCCACGTTTATTGCCCTTCATTAGCATTGGTACTTAATTTAATATAGATCTGAATAGACATTAGGGAGCCTGCAGGAGGTTAAATGGTGAAAATGTAAAGAGATTATTGAATTTACTGTTTAGTTTCAGTGACATCAAACAGACATAATTAATTAGGCTTATTGCACTAGCAAAAATAATCCAGAATGTAAGACTGGATTCATTAATGTCATTGTTTGAAAATTTTTTGAAGTTTGATACAGCAATATATAATATCTACTTTAGTACGCTTTACTAATTTTAGATTGTTTGGTAAGACCATTATTAAATTTTTTGTTCTTTCCTTCTCATTCCTTTACTAAACTGGTAATTACACTTTATTTTTTACAATGGGGGAAAAGTATTTCTGAATCCTTTACAGTTTAAATGTGAATGTAAATGTTTCTGTCATATTTCAAGATCAAGAAGTACCTACTGAGATTTGTGCAGCAAATTTGTGGTTACAGTTTATAACATTAGCTTAAGTAGGGTTCAGTATCAAACTGAAGATACTAACTGGGTATTTTATTAAACTATTAATTCAACTGGCATTTGTAAAGTAAAAGTAAAAGAACTTTTAACTGATATAAGCTAATGTGTTATAAAAAGCAAAATTATTATTAGGGTAGTGTATGTGTAGGTAGGAAACTACAACTCCAGTGTACAATTCCAATGAGAAATGCAAATAAGATAAATTGTTTAACATTATGTGAAGCATTCCATTTTGTATAATCTTGTGGTAGTAAAATGTGTGATATATTCTTTTAAACAGGCATAGCAAAGAAGAAAAACAAAAGACAAATCATTCAACTAGTGTGTGTATTTTATATATATTTTATCTATATGTTGTACATATTTTACACTTTGGGGTATTTTTTTTCTTATGTACTTTCTTTAGAAACAAGTCTTTGGTTTTATTTTTCTACATAGTTTTTAAATAGCATCTGTTATCTTGGGAAGTATTAGGAGACATATTTCAGTGTTAAATCTTTCATTCTAAATTTCAAAATATTCAAATGATCTTTTGCTAATTCTTTTACAGATTGATACTATTTAGTACAAATACATTTCAAGAATATATCTATATAGTACTTATTACTGGCTATTACTGGCTACTAAGAAAATGACTACTATATAGCTCTCTCTATACACATAGAAATCTAATATTAATTAGTAGAGCCTTTATGAAGTAAGCCTAGTAATTAAAGGTTTGTTTACATATTCATGGAGGTATTCATGAGTGGAACTTAGGCTCGTAAGCGTGTGTCTTACATAACCAGTTTTATGTACGATAAGCTGTTGTTGATAACACAAAAATTATTCTGAGTATGATGCAGGTGATCCAGTAACTAGAATGGCTGTAATGAATGGCCTATATATACAGTAAAAGGCACAGATCTTTATATTTATTCTTGCAAAAGTGTATGATAAAACTGCTATTTATACTGTATGAATCATTTACACGATCCTATTATTGCAGTATTTTTGTATGGATTCTACTATAATTTGTTACCAAGTCTTCACTGGTATTCTTATTATAGTTTCTCCGTGCATATGACTTGAGTGTTATGATAGATTTTCAAATTCATTAAGTGAGTCTTTTTTTTTTTCCTCTCATTTTCCTCTTTCAAGCCAAGTTCAAAACAAAAACTTCTCTGCTTTGTCTGCATATCTTTGGCTGTGTTTCATTGTGACATGCACTGCTGTTCTTTTAGCACCAAAATGTTGGCACACATTACTGAAAATTTCACACCATCTCTTGCTGGATCAGCAAGCTTAACCTACCAAAATCTGGTGTTGCTGAATGGTTTTTGACTGATAATCAATCTTTTTGCTGCTCGACAGTTGTTGCTGGGACACAGACTAGAGCAGGTGGCAGATGTGCCTTGTCTTTTGAGAAAAGAAAGAGTAGGTGAGCTTGGGCACAGAGTAACATATTGTGTGTCCATTAAAAGGGTAAGTATAACAGGAAAAAGTCACTGCTATACGTAGAAAAGCCGCCAATACCAGAAAATAGGCATTTTTACACCCCTATATACAAGTTTGATAGAGCTGGAAAATGACAGTTAATCATGTAGAATTCCATGTGCTCAAAAATCAGAATTGATGTTAAAAACATTCATAAAGTCTCTGTAACATTCCATAGTACTTTTTTAGCTGATTTTTTAGTTTATACATAGTATGAATGACAATGTACACATTTTTAAAAAGCGACAATATATTGAAGATAGGTTTTAGAGAAGTATAAAGGTACAGAGATAGACAATACGTATTTTATATTTTCTTTCTCTAGTCCAAGACTGGGAAGAGAATATAGAGTAATATGACTCGTCAGTATAAACATACTGATTGCTGCATTTGAGTCCTTAACGCATAGATAACAAGGTCAAATGTCAGTAGCAAATCTTTTTTGCATGGGAATGGAAGATCAG
Source organism: Cariama cristata (assembly GCF_000690535.1). Classification (NCBI taxonomy): domain Eukaryota; kingdom Metazoa; phylum Chordata; class Aves; order Cariamiformes; family Cariamidae; genus Cariama; species Cariama cristata. The sequence continues at coordinate 20,142 of NW_009609818.1, forward strand.
TGATGTACTGTAAAGCCCCAACCCTGCAAATATGTACAAGTGATCCCATGGAAATCAGAGAGACTTTTTACATGCGTAGTTAACACATAAATATTTGAAAGATCAGCACCTTTGTGGAAATCTGTATTTCAAGTACTGTATAAATCACAAAGTCTGTAAGAATTGTGTCATATTGCATATATCTTCATTGCTTCAAGTGGTATAAATGCATGGATAAAAAATAATACCCAGTCATGTTGTTGTCTTGGTTTATTTGGACTTATTCACCTTCTTGTCTTTCTGACATGCTAAAATTTAAATTGAGATTTGGATTAAGTGAATAAAGATTCAAACATAAGTTGACAAATTGCATGATCTGGGATTAAAAATTGAAAGCCATTGCTTCTTTTAATTTAATTCAATATTTATAATAAATATATGTGACATATCAGTTATAAGGTGCCATTCCAACAGAAGTTTAGCAAACAAAAAAGTATCAAGTCTCAAGCATTTAAAACTCTGTTGTGTGTTGTTCTTCCATGTAATTTGATGATGGTCAATGGTCATATTTAATCAGTTATTCATTGGAAAGATATGGGAGACCACGTACTTCAGTGTTCGTTTGCAGACACGTATATTTAGCAGTTAATGAATTTCAAAATATATTGCATGTTCTTATTTATTCTTTTTAATACCTCATGTTTTTCCTGTCAGCTTTTATTCTAGCCCCACACCTCTTTGCATTTGAGTTTCAGGTGTCTCCAGTGTACTGCTTCATTTTTTCTTCATTAGTTACCAATTTCTTAAACTGATAATAATTTATTTCTATTGAATCTAATTCCAGTGACATTAGCAACCTTGCCCAATAAAATGATCAATTTGCTATCACTCCTTCATAAAAAGTTTGTGCATTTTATCAGTCATGCTATTGTGGAAAACATGACTTCTAATTTTCGCCTTCCATTCAGTAATTTTTCTGTGTTTGCCGTTTACCTTGATCTTGCTTCAGAGTTACTAAGTTGGAGACAAAGGCGTTTTGGCTGATCAATCAATTGTGGACTTAGACTGCGATCCAAAACCAATTATGCTCAGGTCTAATTCACTGTACTACTGAGAGTAACATCAGTGATTTCTACAGGAGCCTTCAGAGTAGTGAAGCTAAGCATTTATACAAATATATGACTATACTTACTAGAGCTCCACTGACTGTAATGGGAACTGAGATGTCTAGCTAACATATAGATAATTTACAAGTAGACACCTAATTTAGCCGTGCTGATCTTAAACTGAATCACTTCCTAAAGAAAGCATTTTGTCCAGAATGCTCTTGTTGATATGCCATGTTCACATATTTTTTGTAAGTCACACTGAGAAGGATTCCTTGTATGGAGCATGGTCCACTTAGCTGATCACACAGAGGTGCTTCATCCGATTAATACATCTTATTACCTGGGTACAGAGCGTTGTTTATGACCTACCTCCAACTCTCATTCTGTGGATCACTATAGTAAAAGAACACTAGATATGGAAACAATTAGTACATAAATGTTCACTTTTTTACTACCTAAACAAAATGTCTGTACTCTAGAGTTGTATTTGTAGGTTGTATATGTTTCCAGCACTGTTTGCTAGAAGTAAAACTAAAAATAGTAAGATTTTGTGTCTTTTATTAATGCACTGCAACAAGGAGGCCACTAGAAAAAATAATCCATGTTTAGTTTTTTTAATGCTGCATTTCAGTTCTGTATTTAAATGAAGAGATAAAGATTTTTTTGTTTAATAACTTTTAGATATCCTGTGATCTACAATATGAAATAATTTACCAAGACAGGTTCCAGTTGACAAGAATGTGTGTGACTACATTTAAAATAGGACATCTTTTCTACAAGGAGTAAGTGTCAGCGAAATGATGGATTCTTACCATTCTGACTATTGACTGATTTGGAAATGTTTCAATTCCAAGCAGCATTCTAAATAACATAGGGCTTTTTCTCATCAACACATAAAAGTTAAGGTTGTCACATTTTATTTTTCAGAAAAAATGCATCTCCTCTATGAACTTGAAGTTAATACATTTTATTACAAATTCTCCTGTAGTTACTGTATTATATGTTATTATTTCAGTGCATTTTTACTGGAATTTTGATCTGAAAAAGGAATATGCTATAACAAATATTCATAAAATATGCAGAAATACATATCTCATCATATATTATGAGCTTATCCATGTTATAACATAGGTTGAAGATCTCAAGATACACAACGAAAATTTGTTGTAAGCTATAGAAGTTTCCTCTTGAATCATCATGTATTATGATAGAATTGAATACTACTATCAATAGTAGTATTGTATATCTACAATATAGTATTGTATATCTACAGTATATCTACTATAATAGAATTGAATACTTAGAAAACAGCTTGATCATATCCTGAAAGTTAGAATGACAAAAACCTAGTCTTTGAGAGGGATGCCAGTAAAACCTTGATTATATTTTCTTTTAAGGGTTTCTGAGAGAAAATTAGTTTTATTATTTTACTATGGAATATTTAGATCCAAATTATTATTACAGATTTTTACAGCCCTTTCCTGTTGTGGGTTCATTTTTGAAATCTGAAATATGCCCATTTCTGAACTATTTTGGAACACTTCACAATATTGAAGTCTCCCTTCTAGCCACTCAATGTCATTGAAGTCTTTAGTGTTTCTTATACAGGAGCCTAGTGGAAAGATCCCACCTTTAACATGCTGTGTCTTTTCCTCCTTTAGATTTCTCACTTAGCAAACTCTACTACTTCCTTTGGCACCAGAAGCAAAGGTACCTATAGTGTTCCCTCAAGAGCTTCCACAGCAGATTTTGACAAATATGTTTTTTCCAGGCAACATATATGGAGTCTTATTGATGGCACAATAACAGCAGCAAATGTATATTGTCAGGCTTTAAGTTTCTTTCCTGGTCTTAGGTTTCACTCTCCTGTCCATTAACTTTGGTAGTTTGCTAAAGAAATATGAGAAACCTTTGGTACACTTTAGCTTGAAGGTGTTCCTGGTTTGTAAAGTCATTTTCCACCATGACGGATTGACCAGATGCTTGATTTCTGGGAGCAACGAATGGGCTTTACGGAGTGAGAGACGGTAACTTAACTAGAAGTTGCAAACTGATAGTCAAAACTGATAATATGTTTACACACATACACACACATATATATAAATAAAACCAAGTAAGGCAAATTGGTCAGGGTAGAAAAATCATCAGAGGGAATATTTTTTGAAGCATAGTTTGTTTGGGATTTTTTTTTTTTACAGTTAACAAGCTATAATTCAAAATTTACTTAAGCATAAGATTAATTATACAAATGGAATTGTTTAGGTAACCAGTACTGTATTAGTTAGTTAGGTCTTAATACTCTGTTTTAGGGGGACGCGAAGTCTGATGCCTTGCCCAGAATCCCCTTGAATTTAAAGGGAGAGATACAGCTTCCTTCATAGATGTCTGCATTAAGTCCTCAGGCTAAAAAGTGTCTGGATACGAAGTGGTATCTTTCTGTATGTTTTTATGATATTACAGCAGTGAGAATGTAATCACGATAAAGCAGCCAGCAATTCTGTAATTAAAAAAAAAGAATATGTTTTCTAGACTGGAAAAATACTTTCCAAATGTGGCTTAAAATTGTATCTTGGATAAAAGAACATGGAAACAATAAGGTACAGCCAAAACAATGTAAATTAAATGTGAAAAGTACATCTATGTTTAATCAGTAGTTGAACTTGTCCTTACATGTCTCCAACAGTATCCCAGAAGACAAAGCCAGGGTAAATTTTTAGACATCCTTATGTGTACAAAGAACCAGGACTTGTAAGAACATTTCAAATAACAACAGATAAGGATCTTGGCCTGTAGAACCTTTGTCTTAGTTCCTTTATTTGCACTAAGCAGGAGTGTTAAAATGAAAAATTCTTCAATAAATGCAAAACATTGAGATTTGTATCCCCACTAACCTGTAAATTGCAGTAAGAATCTGTTTACAATAATTTTTAATTACATCTCTGACCCCTGCTATAAAAAAAAACAAACAAAAATTGATTGCCAGTGATGCGGAATGGAGAAATTCATCCCAGTCTAGAACAAGACAGACAATCTTCCAACCATTATCATTCTAGATCCAGTGGACGTAAGTTCAAGAGAAAAATTTGAGTGGAATGAGGAAGATAAATATAGAGCACTGGTGACTAAGAGGCATTCTCACTCTTCTGTCTGCCAAATGGAAGAAAATTGTTTGCATTATAAACTATCAACCTATCAATTGAATTTTGGGCTGAGAGCCAAAAAGCTGAAGAGTCTTAACCTTTCACCCAGTCTCTATATGTTTTTATCATCCTGCACTGTTGCTGCAGTCTCTTCAGGGCTTATCTTATTATTCCATTTGGCATTTACACCTGTTTAATTCCCTAAATAATTTCAGGTTTACTTGAGTGTAAATAAGGGAAGGATTCATATGAAATGACATGAACAAATGTTAATTATTTCTTTTAAACTGTACCAACACCAAATTTTTTATTTCTTGAAACAATTTTCATTGCTTCTGGACTGCTCAAGTATAATCATAGGAATTTTTGCTTAATTTTTAGTATTGATTCCCTGTTTTGTTAGACTAATACTAGCAGTTTTAATTGCTAATAATTTACATATTTTCAGTTATTTCCTAAATTAAAATGTAACTTCATTTTTAAAAAGGAAAAACAATATGATTTTTGTAAAGTAAATTCTAGATTTCAGATTCCTATCACACAAAACATAGTGAAAAACATTGATCATTTATTGACGAACCTAAATTTTTATTTGTGTTTTGTGAAAAGCATATAAGAGTCTTTTGACAATCTAGGGGCCTTCTTTAGTTAAAATGGACACTAATACCATGGCGTGTTTTCCTGAAGAGTTCATAGAAAAATTCGGGGCAAGGGGATAAAATATGTTGATTGGCAGAGAAGATGGGACGTTTGTAATTTTAATCAAATTTAGAATTAAGACATACTTCACATAATATGTCAGACTAGTGTTAGTGAGTTTAAAATCTAATGACAACTGCTGTCATTATTAGTTAAATATAACCATTATGCCTGTGGCAATAAATGATGACACTTCAAACATGCAGAAACAAAAAACTGTCAAGTATTTAAAGAAAAGGGAGTGACTATAAACTTAGTTAAACACAGGAATGTGACCAGGGCATAATATGTTTCCCAAATACAGAGGCATCTGTAACTTAAAGAGAGGACATAAGTGAATGCAACATGATGTGTTGTTACTGCTAGAGTGTTTAAATTTTAGGAAACTTGGGCCTTTCTTCCTATTTCATAAATATATGTCAGGGAGTTTCATATTTATTATATTAACACTTAATTGTATTAATATATAAGATATATTTCAGATTCACGTCTCTGTTACTGTTCTATACCCTTTAAAATGTGTCACTCAATTTTCAGAATCTTAAAAAGTGGGAACTGAGAAAATTATGTTCTGTTTTCAATAGATTAAACTTTTTTTTTCAGACTATGTTTTGGATTCATGAGGTTATGAACATTGTTTGAGGCATTGATTGGTATTTATTTCTATCAAAATGATGAAAAGGAAAGAAGTTAAAGCAAGATGTGTCTGAGTACCTGTAATATAATATGTAGCATACAATATCGATGTATTTGTAATACCATATGCTACTCCCTGTAAACCTTTAAGTTTATTCCTTTTTATTATCATTTGAAGAAAGTTTCTTGCAACTCTGTAAATCTTGTTTCAACAATGACAGTATAAAGCAATTGTGAATGAAGGGAATAGGTGTTGGAAGAATAAGAAAACTGAATTTTGAAGTAAGTTCAATGTAACAGGAAATGTGTGTAACATACCAGCCTGGGCTCAGATCATGAAGAGTATAGTCAATACTTAGATAGGAAATGTCAAATGAACATTTTAGTGCTCTGTGAATTTGTATTTGTTATTCTGCAAGTGACATTCTTCATTCTTAATAGTGAACCTCTATGCCATCGTATCATTAAGAATTCTTTTACTGGAGGAAGGTATTCCTTGGCATATGAATTTGAACTGTAATTCTGCTATTTTGAGATGATTAAAGATTTACAGCCACTTTAACTAGCAGTAGCAGTGTTACTATGTGTTTTGGGGAGTTGCTTCCATTTAGATAATATATTCTGCTTATCCATAGTTCTCAGTGTAATGTCAATTTGCTGACTTAATCTTCACTTTCTGTACCAAATTCTTGACTAATGTTGCTGATTTTGTTTAAATAATTTCAACAGCTGACATTAAGCATAATATTAAGCATATAATTTAGTTTTTGAAAATTATGGTAAATTCTGGCATAAGAATTTATGTAAATGATGTGTGTAAAAAACTAGGTTAAGATTTGTAAATTTGCAGTATCAAGCTCTTAGTGTTAACTTAGTGGTTAACAAATTAGTGTACATTATGGTTGGCAGTAGCTTGTACAACTGTCTGCTACACAGTGGCAAATTACTGAGAATCACAGAATAATTTGTCTTGAAAAGGACCTCTGCAGGTCATCTAGTCCAATCTGCTCAAACAGGGCTAGCTTCAAAGGTAGGGCAGGTTGCTTGGGGCATTATCCACTCAGGTTTTGAAAATTTCCAAAAATGGAAATTCCCCAGCTTCTGTGGGAAAGTCACTCCACTGCTTAATTATTGACGATTTTTTTTCCTCACATTTAGTTGAATTTTCCCATGCCACAGCTGTGACTGTTTCCTGGTGTCCTTTTACTGTGCTTCTTTGTGAAATCTTTTTCTCTGTCTTTCCTATAGCCATTCTTTAGGAAGTTGAAGATTGCTGTTAGACCTCTTCTCAGGTGCCTTCTCTCCAGGACCTCTTAACCTCTCCTTTTACCTAATGATACAACATTTTATTCTCAACTCTGAAAGTGAATGAAATCCACTTCTTGTGTTGTAGTAATAGTAGTAGATCCTTGTAGATGATCTAAGTATTTTAAGCAATGCAAGAAGGACTTATATGTCAAGCAGCTTGTCTGTTTAATAGAGTAATCCTCTGTCCCTACAAATCATGGCAATCTTCTACAGTCCATTGCCCATATTTGCTCTATTTCTGTCACATATCCTAGGCACACTAAAACCTTGAAATATTTTTAGCAGAGTTAGAAACTTCCTTCCAACCTCCCATCAAATCACCTCTGTAACAACATTTGAAGTTATAGCACCAGTGTGAAGCACAGAGTAAGTTCAAGAGAAGGAGCATTTACAACAGATGCTGAGGAATCCTGAAGAAAGGAATGATGCTGAAATATCTGATGCCTCTGCTTAAACACCTTGCTTAGACATTGCGTAAGACTGGGATTATAAAATCTTTACCCTAGTTCCAAATAAGTGCTTTTTTTATCAGTGGTCTTTAAAGTCAGATTCCCATGGCTATTCTTTCTTTCTGCCCCCAGAAATTTTGCATTATTGCTGCACAATCCAATAGTAACAAGAGAGAGATCTCAGTCAAGCCTGCACACTGGAGATTACAAGCACTCTCCTGGGAATTGTGAAATACAGAATTGAGCCTGTCAGACTGAGGAGATTGTAGAATCTGACCTCCCTCTACTTAGGAAATATAAACACTTGGGCACTTCTATAAATGAGATTTTACCACCATTCTTCAGGTTGTTTTTTGATTTAAATGCTCACATCTGTTTTACTTTGTGACAAACTTGGTGCTACCAGTATTTGTCTCTGCACATAGTATATCTGAGGTATCCTCTCAATGAGAGAATTTTGCTTTGGAGATTCCTGGTTTGTGAGCCCCAAAAGACTGATAGCTGCCAAACTTCTCAAATCAGGTAGGATCATGGTTGCTTAAGGATGCACAGCAGCATCAATGTACAGATAATTTCAGGTGGCAGGAGTAATTTATTGTTGAAAATAAGGGAACACAAAGACACTAAAGTATCTGATTTTATGTCTATGCTGCTCTGAAGTATATTCATTACTGTGCAGTGCCTGCCCTCCATGCATGTAACAACCTCATTGACCTCTTGTTCAGTCAAGGCTGGGAACAAATAGTCATGCTTAGCATTTTTGGCCATGCGTATTCCTAGAGGGCTTATTCCTATGTGCTTGAAGCTTCCTTGCAGGCTTATAGTGTAGAATACAGACAAGCTTGACCTTCAGAGCAATTCTGCAGCCAGCCTTAAGGGGTACTATGGATGTAACCTTAAAGGGTGGGCAAAATTTTTTCTTTATCACATTCTTTGGCTTAGGCAGCTATAATCTTCCTAAATTTGCCTTTAGGCATCTACTTGCTCTTATTCAATGCCAAGCAATCTCTAAGTTTCACCTTATGTCATCTTTCATTATAATCTAAATCAGCTGCCACTTCTTTTCCAAGTACCATTCTGCTCAGGAGGAAGCCAGACTACACTTACTTAGTGTAGCATACCTAAACTGAAAAACATCCTTTTGCTGTTGTGTGACAGCCAATTTGTAATACTTGTTTGTATGGGAAATAGCACATAATGTATCTTCAATGACTATATAAATGAATACCCTACCAAACTAAATCATGGCACAGACTTAGACTAAATTTATCAATGCATGTTCCAAGGCTGAACTACCTTCTGCAACTTCTCTGAAAACATACCATTTTCAAAAAGACAGTCATTCCATCTTTTTACTTACTGGTGTTGCTTAGCTGAGATTTTAAGATCTGTTTTCCAATGTTAGAAGAGATGTTTTTCAACCAGTAGTTAAACTGGTCTTGCAACAACCTCTTTATTACAAGATCACTGCTTTCTTGTGATCAGAAGTGGAATTCGTGGTTAAGTCATATGAAGGTGTGGCTCAAGATGCACTGTTCATGTGAATTCTGAGATACATCTTCCTTGTTACTACAGTCTCATATGACTTGGAACCTGTATTGATGGAGGGACCAAGGGATAGTCAAGCCATCCTATATGCTGAGTGGAAAGGGTGTCTTACATAGTGAACTAAAATAATCTTTTCACAGAAGTGGGAGTTATTAACATAAAAAATAATGTCCATAAGAAAAATGTCTTCATAAACTGTTGTTCATGAAGTAAAAAGGAACTGTTCTGTATGGGTAAATGGTTGATATTTGAGTGTGTCCTTTTAGAGAGGAGATTATTTCAAGCTGTTCTGTGAGATCCTGTACAACTTTTCAGGAGTTCCATTTCTAAAATGGATTGAGTAAAACTTTCATGTTTTCTAAATGAATAATAAATCAACTTTCCCAATTGTTTAATAATAAGGACTGTGAAACACAGAATTGTTAATGCCATTCAATGAAGTCTCCCTGCATTTCCCAATCTAGCATTGTTACTTTTAGCTGTCGCAGGTAAGAACTAATGCTCTTCACCTATCTGTATCCTACCTGGCATTCTAGTTTTAAATATACTATGTAAAAGGATATTCTGAACCTAAGAGTCTACCCAGTTCAACTGATGTTAACAAAGTGCTTTGATGCTGGAACCTCATCAGTGGCAATGGGAATATTTGGAGTTTTAGCAGGAGATTTCTAACAAGTTCATACCAAGTGCTCCTGCCATTTGGTTTTCACAACTACCACAAAATACCTTCCTGACAGCTGCAAGTGCACATTTGTGCTGTTTCAAAGGTAAAGATAAGGCAAAATTCATAAATTCTACAAGTAACAAGAAGAGCTCTGGAGAAGGGAGCAGGAAAATTAAGCTACATCTGTGTTAACAAGTTGTACAGCACCGAGAAACAAATCTGTTGAATGAAGCAGTTAATACAAAGGAACTTAATGTCCAGACTATACACATTTTAAGAGATTTTACTCTGGGCTAGCTCTAGTCTATGCAGTGACTTACGGAAGGGCTTTAGGTACACCTTTGGAGCACATCCATTGGTTTAGTTTCATCCAAAGGATATCAGTTTGCATGCTTTGAAACTGTTCTATGGTACAAATCAAAGTACATTAAGTGGAAGCTATAGGTTCCTCACTTAAAAATTGCAGTCTTTGTTTGAACTAGAATGCTAATGTAGATGGATCCTTGCGGAAGAAAACACACAGTTTTTCAAATGTAAATTTGAAATTCACTTACTTGTTGAGAAGTAACCTTGGTTACAAAAAGAACCCTACTAGATTAATAGATTTATAAATTCACATTCTCAGTCCTGGTAAATTACTGTAGCTGTACTGAATTCAATGAAGTTGGCTAATTTACATTCACTGAGGATCTAATCCGTGGACTTTAGAATCCAGTGTGAAGTTCCATAGGTTGAGAGTCACTAAAGATATTTAGTTGGGAAACTAAACCATGGTTTAATGAGAGTTTTTTTTCAAATTGATTGCCAATATCAATGTTGATGAGAAGATAAATTGTCTTTTGTCTTAGAACTTTAAATTGCTGTGAAAAGCTCAGCCATTTACATTTTAGTGGGTTTAGAGACATATTAACATAATCAACACATGCTTTGTATTTCGTAATAGAGTAGCCTCATGATATAAAGATTTGTGAATTGAAACCAATTTTTCAAAAGAACTGTCATGCATCTAACGTAATCCAACTGTAATAATAGCAGTATGAGGCTTACATTTTCAAAATCATGTATATAGACACATTCCGTTAACGTTAATGGCAGTTACAAGGCTAAGGATCAAATTTTTCCTGAGTTAATCCTTTAACTCCCACTGATTTTGGTGATCCTAGATTACTAAATAATTTTTAAAGGCCTTCAGCCCCTAAGTTTTTAAATATATGCAACTCAGACTGAATTGTTATCAGTAAAATGAGTATATTTATTGGCAGAGTTTTGATCTGTAGCTGATAGCTACTGATTATATTTCTGCATGCAATGTACAGCAATCTCCTTTGAAGATTTAATTGTAAGTGCATTTTGTGCAGAGGCAGTACATCATTTAGAGGTCATTTTCTAGTGTTTGGAAAGAGAAGAAAACTAACAGTAGAAGTGAAATAAAAATGTCATTTATATGATGCAGTGTCAGATATGGAACTCAAACAATGTGGCAAAAGGATTAGGTTTAATTTTCCTGAAGCAGAAGAAATGAGAGGCATTTCATTTTTGTAGGTGAGAAGTGAAATGTTCCTCTCTGCTCACTGATAGAGGTGTGCTAAGGTGAATTTTAATTATGACTAAATTGTGGTATTACTCTTTCATACCCTGAACATCTGTTCCCTTCAGGAATGATGATTTATGCAGGCTATCACTGCAGACAGCTTGCTACAGCTTATGTCACGGTTAGTAGGAAGCTGGTGGTAGTATTTCAGAAAATACCAGCATCTAAGTCAAGACAAGCCAGTGTGTATTTTTAAGGTAGTAGAATGTGTCCAGTTTTAATTTTGAAGCCAAATATTGACTTTACTTTTTTTTTTCTTTTTTTCTTTCAGACCATCTGTCATTAATGAAGAAAATATCTTGGACAGTGAATGGCCTGGTTCTTCATAATGGTGTCAAGCAAAAGAAAACCAAACCTGTCATTTCCAACTGCATGTAGAAAATTATTGAGAACACCTCTGACAATTTTAGTGTTTAAGAACTGCACAGGGCAGGATAACTATGAGACTATTGCATCACAAAATCAGATTGAAAATGTAACTTTTGTTTATTAGCATGTTTGAATGAATGCATCTCTGAAATACCTTCATTTTTACCACAGTTTCATTGCCTTTATATAACTACAGATTATTCTTTAAAAAAAAACCAGCCAAAAAAAATCCCTTAAATTACAAAGCCTTGAAATTCAACAAAGCAGGGATTATATGTAGGTTCAAGTTAGATAAGGGGAATTTTATTTCTGTGCTCCCTCTTTCCTGAAATCCCTTCTGCTCTTTAATCTGGTTGTCTTTGCCTAGTAGCTACCTTGCTTCTGGTTATGCCTATTTCTTCTCCTGCTTTTGTGTGTGCTAACAGTATGTTATCTGAAGATTTATTACCAAGGAACATTATTTCTAAGATTATCTGAGGCATGGGTTATGTATGTTACATATGTTTGAAAATGTGGACAATTTTGATTAGGTTAGATATTTAATTATAAATATTCAGTAGTTAAAATGTTTGTCTTAAAAGATACAACACTGTAATCATATAACAACGTATTTTAAAGTTACTCTCTATACAAAAATCTTTTTTCCTGTATAAGGCATTTTAATACTTGGCAATTCAGTAGGTTTTGGAAGAACTGATATTCTGTCTTTGTTTTCAGGTAAGTCTAGAAGAGTATATGTATTTGTCCCCAAACAAGTATGGCATATATACTTTATATCCCCTCATTTCTATTATTAGTCTGTGATATATTTGAAATAAGTTTTTAAAAATAAATTTTAAATGCTTTCCAAATCTACGGCTGATTCACAACATGGAATAATTTGCAAAGATTTCCACTACATGTAAGGAATTTTGAATGCCTGGAATATTAGTGTTCAGCCATCTCTGAATTGTGTAATCAATTATTTTTTTTTAAGTCTGTAGGACAATATGATCATTGTAGGTCCCTTCCGACTGAAATATTCTATTCTATTGTAATTATAATTTTAATCTGCTACAATAATACACAGGAGAACCGTATCTGGCTCAGTTAATGAAAGGTCATACATCTGTCAGTTTTCTAATGTTGTCTGTGATAGATATCATCCCATATTTTGTAATATAAAACTAATTTTATTACTGTCAGCATTGATGCTAATATATATCAAGAAATTGCATGCAAATGTGAATAATAACACTTCTGCAATAAGTGTTCTTAGAATCTATTGTCTAACTAGAACATTCATGATAATTTCGACAAGGTAAGGATAATCAAAACACACAGATCAAACTTGTCTGAGCAAAAAAGTTCAGCAATAATTTTTGTACATCACACAAATTCAGTAGTTCAATACAGTATTAAGCAATCTTTGTTTTTTTTTTTTTTTTTTATGGGGATGTCTTGACCTAGAACATTAATTATTAAGCTAGTGTCCATGAGGCCTTGTAGGTGCCTAGACTGCTTGTAAAGGGTATCCAAAAGTGACTGAGGCCATTATTTTGAGTACATTTCAAGTCAGTGTATTCCAGTATTCCAGCATCGTTGCTAAAAAAACCCTCTGCCACTTGTGCCCTGTCATTGTAGGAATTCTGCAGCTCCCTGGACAGTGCAAGGGGTTTGTTTCATCATTCAGTGAACCACATAGGGAAGATGATATACACCAAAAACAAACCAGTTAAAATTATCAATTTTAATCTGGATTAGTTTTTGGAATCTGATTCACTGCACACCCACCTAAATACTTTAGCCAGCACAAGAAAAAAGGTCACATGGGAGTGGAAAGAAACAAATGAGTCCAAAAGAGAATAACTGTTGGGAAAATTCTAGCATGTATGTACCGTTTGGTGCAGGGGAAGGAGAACTAAGGCCAAAGGAAAAGTTGAATGTTTATATACAATTCCCATTTGAATTTTATACAAATGTCTGATCCTCCACTGAAAGATGAATCTATAAAGATTGACACATTTAAAATAGATTGAAAGTCAGTGTCTCGGGTATTAATGCAACAGTAAGTATGAAAGAAAAATATTTTAAAATCTTCAAAATGGTATTTCATCCAGTCTAGTGATTTAAAAAGAAAACATATTTCTTGCTTATAAATTGAAAACAAAAGCAAATGACCCTAAAAATTGCACTAGTGTGTCAGACTGGACTTTCATCTAGTCCAATATCCTGTCTTTGAGTGGGTGTCTAAAGAAAAGTGGAAGGCAGCATATGGTACATATGGTGCATATGTTGATAATTTCCTAGCATACTGCTCCCATCTTGGACAACCCCAGTCATGGTGTAGTCAAATCACAAAGAATATATCAAAAGCAGAGCATTTTCCTTTTCCTTGAATACAAATATTGTTTGCTATTTGAACAGGACATTATTCCTTCCTTTTGCAATATCATTCACTTAGCATGATTTAAAAAAACAATTGAAATGTGGATTTTTTCTATGTATAATAAGCGAAATGTTCAGCAGATTGTTGCTATTGTGTGAAAAGTGTGTTTGTTTCTCTGTAGTCAGTAACTATTTCTTTTCAGACTTTTACCTATTAATGAAAAAGCGGACCGGTTATGCAGAGTGATGTGAATTCACCAAATACTGGTGGTATCTTGGCAGGAAGGTCTGAAGCACAACCGAAGGATGTTTGATTCTTTTTGTTCTGAAACCCTGACAAAGGTGATAACATTCTTACTTCATTTATGCTAGATCGTATCACTGAATGAATGAGAAAAAAAGGACACACTGAAAAATTGCTGTCTCTGTTTCAGTTCTCAAAAAGGCAGATTTACCAGACTCTACAATCTTCACAGTCTTCCTCCCATCTCCATTTAGTCACTATACAGGCTTCTGATGGAAGAACTGTGCATCTGCCATACAGCAATCGATATACTGATGTAATCAAATAGGATTTGTAATTTATTGAAAGAAAGTATTTTTTTCATGCTGAAAATGCCTATCCTTATGCAATTAAAACTGGAAAGAATGATAAGTATGTTCGGAAAATTTGAGAGACAAATAGAGATTTTTTTTCCCTATTTCTTTGATATTTGAACTAGTTTGAAACAGTTTTTCTGTCCTACTAAAGTTTAGAAAATGAATAGAATACTCTTACTGAGCTAAGATCTTTCCAAGCATTTTTTAAGACAGAAATCTGAGACAAGAATTTGATAGGGGAGACCCGAGTACAGGTCCAGAATCTGTTTAGTTCTAGTTAGACTTGATCCTTGTTCTCCCAGATCTATTTTAGATGGGTATTTTCAGTTAGGCAACTGTCTAGAAAGCTAAGACACCTTTAGTTGTAAAGAATCAGAAACTACAACTATTGGAGGACCTGACTCCATTGTAAGACATTGTAATATATTTGCATGTTTTCCCATCTTTTCTTCTCTCTTGCCAGAAAAAGTGTTCTGAGTTAGGTTAGAACTGGGTCAGAAATATGGCTTTGGGGCCTAAATATGGCAAATATGCCCAAAAATTGGCAAGTTGAGGGGAATATGTTGTATGTTAGCAATCTTAAGTGGTGTGCAACACTTTTGAAAGAATTCCATGTTTGTGCGTGTTAGAACAGCATTAAAGCTACTGTAATTACATTTAAAAGTGAAAAAAAGGAAAAAAAAACCCACAACCAAGGAAACACAAAACACTGGTGGTGGTGTATTCTCTTTGTCTTATTTTAAATTGTATTTCTTTGGAGAGGCAGCGTCTCTCCTATGTTTGGCGTGCAATGTCAGCTGTGGAATGTGGATTCTGTTGAGGTAGGAGATGTGTTTTTCACTCTTGAACATGTGTTATTGCAGTTGAATGTGGGATTTTTAAAACGGGACACATTGCCCTTAAAATTACAAGACTAAAAATTTTTCTTCATACTTTGGCTCTGTTTTCTGTAGGAGTGCCTTGAAAAAGACAGCTTAGGATATTCACCTGACTGATCTGAAATAGGCATGATGGGTGAATAATATCATTAGTATTTTACTCTTGCCTTTTCTTTTCAACAGTTCCATGAACAATGAATTTCTCCTGGTCAAAGTATTGCCATTTCTGTCATCAAAAAATAACTTGTGTGCTATCCGTCTTAGACTTTCTTCCAAAGAATGACAGGTAATTTCACTAGCATCATTTCAGTGACAGTTTCTGCTTTAATCACACAACTCCTATAGTGATGATTCACCTCTTTCATAAAATTTGCATTCACTGAATAGTATTGCACAATATAAAAACAGCTATTGTATATATTCTCAAGTACTATGATCTCTGTACAAACTGGAGAATGGTAAGCTAAATATTCAATAATCAATTATTTTGAAGTATGTATAGCAAGCAAATAGTATTTAAAAGAAATATATGTTTTAAATTGACTGAGGTATATGACTTTATGTTATTCAATCTGAAAACCTGATTCAGCATGAAATCCTAATAGTGGGAGGATTCTCTCTAAAACAATAGTTGTAATGCACAAGTAGGAAAAATCAGAACAATGTGTACATGGGCAATAAGCATAATTTAGAATTTGACTGTGGACCCAAGAAATGGCTTCTGATCCTCCCCTATTGTGATGGTATACAACAAGCCAAAACATTACTACGTTTGGGGTGTGTTCTAAATGTTTCTAAAGGAGAGTTTTTATCTTTGCTATCTGAATAAAAAGTTATTTAGAATTAAACATTTAAACTAATACAGAAACATGTATTTGTGTGTTTAATAGGAATTACAGGTTAAATTAGGCAATTGTGACATTTCTAGAGTTTAGCATATCTTTTTATTCAAAGCATTCAAAGCATACATGCTCTAGTCAAAATATACAATTAGCATAAAAGTGTAGTAGGGAAAATCAAGCCCGTCTTTCATTTCTGCAGCTCCCAGTGTAACTCAACTGTGCACTAGTAGGCTATACACTTTCCACTGCTAAGGAGTCTTTTGCTGGAGTGACTGAGTAAATTGTAAGACATTACTACATTATATTATTTTTCTACCAGTACCATCTATGGTCTATGAATACACATTAAAAAATTTTACACAGCCTATTCATCTTTTTGTGGCTAAACTAATTAGAATTGGTAACAGTTTTCTTTCTGTATCTTACTTTGTAAAGTCTTTGAAGTAGAGCTTCCTGTTACATCTATGTGTAGAGCATCTGATAGACATAGATTAATTTTTCACAAACATCTAAATTTTTCTTTTTTATTCATACTACTTCAGTTGCTAAAAAACTAGTAACATTTTGTTATACCTGCAATTACTTTTTTTCCCCAAGGATAACTTAGAATATTTGATTTCTTGCATTTCTAATAAATTTGTATATATAGAATATTGTACTTGCCCGTGTGTATAGTCATTACTGGAAATCAAAGGATCAACAGCTGTACATTCTACATTTTATGTGGGGTATAGACTACATTGCAAAGGCATTTGCTCTCTAAGTGGTAAATACTTACTTTGTGGCTGTTTAGAGCATATCCATACTATGACAGGGCTTTTTTGTGTTTTTTTTTTTTTTTTTAACGTATGTATTAAAGAACTAGGACTTAATTATTTGCAGTAACACCTTTCTTTTTTTAAAGTTTTCAGGTGATTGTACACTGAGGATGAATCTTACTTCTCCAATGAGAGACTAATACAACGTATGTGGAGAAAAAATTGGCAATATCATAAGTGGTAAGTAGCATTTGTAGGACAAGCTTTCTGTTTACTACATCGAGGACTTAGAACTGAAAAGCAAATCTGCGGTTATTTTTTTAATCCTTTGTGTAGACTGGTGCCCTTAAATTGAACTAAAAATGGCATATAGTCAGTAAATAAGCTCATGAACAAAACTATCATTTTATGTAATTCCAGCATTTTAATATTTGCATAATTTTTCATCCTTTTTTCAGTGATTGCATGTCTTTTTTTCTGTAGGTACTTCTTTAGTCTGAGAGCTTTTTCTTGCAGTTTCAATGGGATAACACACACACAGTTCATCTCTTCTGCCCCTGTATGTGGTCTATAAATAAGACATCATTCCATCTCTGTTTAAGAAGGCTAAGAATTATTTCTTTGAGCTTTCCTTCAGGACTGTTTTCTAACAAATAGCTATATCTATTTATTATAAATTTAATCAGGCATTTAAGTATCTATCCCTATGACATTTTTTTCCTTATTCCTGAATATCTCTGTTATTCAGACCAAAGATTTTTAGTACAAGATTTTAAATAAATAAGATCAAGAGCTTCAGACTTTAGAATTGCCTGTGTCTATAAATAATCTTCATATCATGGGAGAAGTATACAAGGAAGATGTAACATTTGTAAGTCATTAAAAGGAGTCTTAAATTCTTTGGATTATGCGCCTCAATGAAATGTAGGTAGCCTGCTTATTTCTCTTCTAGTCCTAACCACTTTCAGAGAAGCAAATCAGATTTCATCCCAGCTAGGAGTAGGCTTTTCAGTGGAGTTTCCTCACAAGCCGGATAGCGTTCTCTGGACACATTTTAGGAAGAGAGAAGGTTGTCTTCATTATGAGCATTTTCTTGTTATTTCAAAGTTTACAGCTACTTTCAGATCAAAGATATATTAAAAAAAAGTTCTTGATTTAAAAAAATATAGAGAATGCTTATGAAAATAGTTGTAAGAAGAAGAGAGTCATAGCATCAGCTAAATATTTCTGAAAGTTGTCTGAGGAGAAACTGGGCTTATACCCTGCCTGGACTGTTGAAAAAAGAACCCACTGATATATTCAGAACCTTCCTACTCCATATGACATAACTATTTATCTCTTTGGTGGTATTTTCAGTTTGTGGTACCAATGACATCAGTGGCACGTTGGATAATAAGATATGGATTAAACCTTTGTGTGCCTCATTTTCTTTAATCACAGACTATGTAACTGCACTTGCAGCATTTGTATATAAGCATAAGTTATTACTAAAATATTTCCTTCGAAACCAGCATTTAAATATGACTCAGTCGTGATGAAGCACTCTGCCCTGCCTTCATTGTGAAATCCTGTACTGCAATAAAAGTTTCTTTGATGCCAATTACATGACCTGTCTAAGAATCAATGCAGATATTTCTTTTCTGCACCTCATCCTATCACTTAGTGTCAGATTCAACCTAATATTTCTGTCCTCAAATGTGGAACTTAATGGACACATCTTTTTTGGCAAATCCAGGAAAAGTAAACTGGCATTGATTTCATAGCTACAGAAGTGTTTTTATTCTTAACCTAGCTAGGATCACAATTCTGAATTTAGAAGCACATCTCTTTGAAGTAGGTATCATTACTTTTCCCATAGAGATATAAAAATTGGCTCTATGTCTACTATCAGGTATTGTGTGCTCCATAGTATTTTTCTCCTTTTATACCTCTACTGCCTATTCTTAAGTGATTATATTCATTGATTTGTCAGACCAGTAAGAATTGGTATCAACAGAGGCAGCTAATTAATTGATCTGTTCAAACCAATTTATAATATATGGAATGTAATGGAATGTAATATAATATAGTACAAAGTAGATATTGTTATATACAGAATATTATTATTATAGCAAATGTCTACTGATATGTTGTATGTACAATGTATTATTGTATATACTATATATCATAATAGAAGGATTATACATTTTACATGAAAATTTCATACTTAACTAAAACTAAATGCTCAGTCCTCAGTTCCACTTACCTGTGTGAAGTTCTAAAACTCCATTGGAAAGCACAACTGAATCTATTGAATTTATTTGACCTACAGAATGTAGCCCCCTGTACATAACTTATTCTGTTTAGTGTAGAAAGCACAGTATGAGCAGGGAAAATAAAAAAGATGTTTGAATTGGTCTGGCAAAAGTGTAGCTGCTGACACCATGGGCTGTAACCAACACAGCACTGAAACAGCATTAAGTTCCATTAAAAAGCATCTTTACTTGACTTGGTAAATTAGAGTGCAAAAAAATGACATGAGATCAATTTTTCCTCCTTCTTCTCTCTGGCAGTATGTATATCTGGTTGCATGGAGAACAGCACCTTTGGTTTTGAAGTAATAATTTTTTAGAGTAGTATCTGGAGTTGCTTGCTATGAAATCTGAATATACACCTTCATAGGTAGTATTTTTTAAAACTCTAGTCCATTAGGAGTCAGCCTTTTACCTGAATTAAATTCCTATCTACATGGTCCTAGTTATTTTCTCCAGGATCTTTCTCTACCTTCTGCAGAAGTCATATGCTTATTGAACTGGGAAATATTTATTGTTTCTTTTCTTCTTCATATAAGTCTTAAAGAACTTTTGCACATTAGAAGAACTGCTGGAGGAAGAATTTATGAATAGGCAGACAGGAATCCCATAAAGTTTGTCAAAGGGAAATGCTAAGTCCTGCAGCTGGAGAGCAATAATCCAATCCACCAGTATAGGCTGGGGCAGGGGGAGTAAGGAAGGTGGATTCTGATTCTTCTCAGTAGTATTCAATGAATGGATAAAAAGCAGTGGGCACAAATTGAAGTGCAGGAAATTCCACTTAAACATAAGACAAAAAAATTTACTGTGAGAGTGGTCAAACACTGAACGGTTTGTCCAGAGGTGTTACGGAGTCTCATGTTTGGAGACATTCAAAATACCTCTGGAGAAAGCCCTGAGCAATCTGCTCTAGCTTGACCCTTCTTTGAGCAGGGAGCTGGACTAGAGAAACTCTAGAAGTCTCTTCCAACCTCAACCATTCTGTGATACTGTGAACTTACCTGGTGGACTGCAGTAATGCATCGGAATGAACTATTTTGAAGAATTCTAAGCATACGGTGGCTGAGAAAGTCTTCTTGGCTTTCCATTGGCTGGTTGCTGCAATTTCATCTGGATGGGTTTCTGTAGCTGCTTCAGCACTGCATGTTTTGAAAATAGAGATCAGCATCTCCAAGTTAGTCACAATCAAAAAAAGGCAAGACCTAGGAAAATTATTGGGTTTTAGAAAAGATTTCCATAGGCTTGATAAACATCTTTCAAATGGTGGCACAACTCCTTGCATAAGTTTCGGAAAACTACCCAACAACAGCAAAGCCATCAAGTGTCTGACTAGTTAAAAATTCTAAAGCTTGATTAAATACTTAAATGTAGAAACTTGACCTCAGCAAGGTTTCTCTAGTGCTAACATAAAGACAGGAGGAGGGAAAAAGATTGACAACTTTCAAAATGAGTTCTGAAAAAAGCAGCTTCTTCATTGATGATTGCTTCCTCTATTTCTCCAATGTTACATGGATTGAAGCTTCCCAAAAACTCTTAGTGACAAAACTTGTGCATCGACTAGATTGCTGTAGACTTGCATTATACTTCCATTTATCAGGATAAATATTAAACAAAGAAAAGAGATTAAAAATCTTATATGACCTAGGTTGGAAGAAATTGAACTAAACTGCTGTATCTCTCTTTTTGTCTTAATATGGTTATAATCATCACACATATACACAGATATATACATGCAGTACACTCCTTTCCACTTCCATTTAATTCTCTTCCATTTCATTCTTTACTCCTAAATGAGGAGCAATAGTAGTCAAATATTACTCTGTATTTCTCTTTTGGACTTAAATTTGTCCAGATCTTAGTTTTGTCTCTGCACTTCAGCACAAAAGCAGATAGAAAACTTGGTTGTAAGTTTCATGTGACTAGAGTTATTAATTCATTCCAAGTTAAACATTCACATGTAATTAAATAGCTTTTATAAATTGTTTTAAAACAATGGAAACAAATTGGTAAGTTTTATCCTGAATTGGTGAAATTTAACTGGAGGAGATGAGATAGCACAGTAAGTATAGTGAGGCTTCTGTTGCACAAACAGAACATTGTGAGCATTGCAGCAAGTTTGATATGGACATACATTACCTTTCTTGTTCTGTGGAAATACTGTAATGTGATTACTCTCCTGCAGGCCATCACAAGTTGTCACTTTGGGTTGCTGTTGATTTGTATTTGCTGTGGTCCCACACACTGCTGTTTGCAAAGTCACAAGCTGTGTTATAGTGTCTGGAAATATATGTCATTCCTGCACATGAATGGACTGAGGAGTAAGATTAAGACTTTTGTAACTCTTTCTTTCTGCCTGGAAAAATAATTTTCTACAAAATATGAGGTTATAATTCTGAATACTGAGTAAAACTTTGATGCGTTCTTTATAGCCTGAGTCATGCAAGTGACTTAATGTTTAGGTAGTATCATTAATTAGTAGGAGGACAGTCATTTCAGTCTGAGGCTAGTTTTGCTTTTATATAGCAAGTTATTTGAATCTATTAATTTTCAATGCTGACC
This sequence comes from Cariama cristata, assembly GCF_000690535.1. Lineage (NCBI taxonomy): Eukaryota > Metazoa > Chordata > Aves > Cariamiformes > Cariamidae > Cariama > Cariama cristata. The sequence goes on from NW_009609818.1 coordinate 41,929, forward strand.
TGTTACAAGCTATTCTAGTTTAAAATTTAAAAAAATCCAAAAAGATATGCAGGGTGGTAGAAGTGGAGAAAGAGGCATAAAGTGTATTGGAAAACTACCAAATGTCCCCTGCAAATGGACCCTATTCAGAATCAGTAAGCGTATGATGAGTGAAGTGGTTTTGAATATCGCCTTTAGATTCCATGCTGTTAGAAGGCCAGCCCCGAACATGGCAACTCTTATTTCCACACACAGTACCTCTTCACTCTCAATTTAACCCAAAAATCTGATGAACCCATTACTCCATACTTGATTTCATGGAACAAGGAGTAGATATAGTTACAAATGATCAATCACAAGCCGTGAACCAAAGCAGCAAGGCATTAACAATTCACACCATTTCGGTCCACTTGCTCAAGCAGAAGATGTGCCAGCATATTTAATGCACAGCTACTTCGTTCAGTTCAAGAAAAGACATGACTCATGCTCATTTTAGGAACTGAGGAGACTTCATAGGTTTTCATGCCTACTAACCACTGAGTGTTAGAGTTTGCACTTCTAAACAATTAATATAACCAGGTGTTCAGTAAAGGTTACAGAGATAGATAAGTTTTTAAATTAAATTTTGCTCATGTTAAAAATAAATTTAAGGATGACCTGGGAAATGGTTCCCACAATAAAGCCAAGTTGTGTTGTACAAATTTGTATTGTGCAATCAACATCTTGTTCAGCAGTGTTGTAACATTGTAGACCCCACAGGCATATGCCGTCAATTTAATGGGATCACTGAAAAAGCAAAGCAGCTGTGAAAGATTGCTTTAAGTACAGCAATCGTGTGCTTGTCATTCTGTTCAATGGTGGAAAAATCCAAATTCGGATAGGCATCAGTATTTAAGAAAATGACTGCTAAACCATCTCTCATAAGTACCTTGGGGACAATACGATTTGACATATAGCATGTAAACAAAAGTACACAGCAGCTGTTAGATTAGTTTTTCTTTGAGTAAAAACACACTGTCATGATTTAAATAACATAGGAAAATGCGTGTTCTCCATCATTCAGCTTCCCTATATAAACCACAATTTTGGACAGTGCATCCAAGTTGCCCTGGACAAAGAGCTGCCTGGTGTTTGCTAAAAATAAGAAACAGTGAAGTATGGTGTATGCTAGCACAATCTCATGCCTTTTGTGTAATATATGTGCACTGTACAGTACGTGTTGAAAGTACCTTCAGGAAAAGCCTTGTCCTGAGGAAGTGTAAAAACAATTTCTAGTATTTTAATCATATTGAAAGATTTTTTTTGCCCATAGCAGAAAAAATGTTAATGGCTTCTTTCCTGTTATTCTGATACTGTTATTTATTAAAAAAATAGGTTATTTGCTAAGAGAAATTGATGTAGAAAAGAACTCAGCATAGTACTAATGTTTATGCTTCAATAATGTCATGACTTTAAGTAAGAAGAAAGTTAAAAAACTGAATTTTGGGGGATTGGTTTTTATTTTTTTGCAGTCCTCTTGCAATGCTTACAAATTACCAGAGGGTGATTTTCCCATTCCTTTAGAAACATTTTGCTTACTTTTTGTGAATATCCTACAGGGCTTTGGATTTCATGCTTTCTGTCACTCCGTTTGATCAACACTACACTCTTACCATTTTCAGCAAGTTTAAAGACAAGACAAAGAAAAGAGCAGATTTTTCTCTCCTATTTGCCACAGTGGCTTCATGCCTTTATCTCCATCAATTTAAAATCTGTGGCTTTTGTTTTAGAGAAAATTTCTCATCTCTGTTCTTCAGAGGAGTGTAAAATTACACTGCAAAACAATTATTTTCTTCAGGGAAATTCAATGTTTGTCATGTAATATGAAGTCAAAAAATCAATGAAAGGGAGAATAAAAGCAGTAAAGATACATTTACACTGTTTGTCTTAGCTGAGGAGCAGAGATCCTTGGGTACTCTCCTTTTATCCATGTCTGACTATCAAGCAGCTAAGACTGCTGCAATGGGAAAAATTATTCGATTAAAAAAGAAAAAATGCAGATGGGTTCTAATGCAGTATTTTAAGTTCTGCATCAAAATTATAAACAAAAGGGATTTTTGTCTATAATTTAAAATATTTTTCATAACTTCTGACTACCTTCCTTTGCTCAGATTCCATTGAAGGGAAGTTTCCTTCCTTTAAATTTATTTCACTTTCTGATCAAGGACTTATTTGTCATCACGCCCTCTCAGGAATTCCATGAGTACCTCACAATAAAATCTCTAACCTCCTGAGAGACATACATCATGATGAGTTGTTCTTAAACCTTACTAGTTAGCTCATGCACTTTCTTTCCAAGGGTTACTTTTTGCCTTTTTTTGCTATGGTCAACATACTGTTACTGACCTTCATAGTCCTGCTTCATAGTTCAACGTTTGTAGTGTTTGATCAACTATAATGTTGAATGGACTATGCAGTGCTTGACAAAAGACTTGTAAATCTTTGAGAAATTTTGCCTGTAGATTCTTTTCACCTTGCTTTGTAGACTGTGGTCTGTATAAAGCCGTAATATCAAAGCACTCTAGTGGAGCTGGGAGATATTTTATGGAGTCATTACTGATACTATTTTAGTTTTCGAAAGGGTGCTGATTCAGACTAATACCTTCTTTGTTTCAAGAGAGTCACCAAAATGGACAGAAGTCTGGAAATAGCTAGCTGTTTATTGAAAATTATTCTTGCATACCTACATCTGTTCCAAATGAGAACAATGTAAACATTCCTAAACGAGGAATGGTTTTTGAACAACCGTGAATTTTTTATCTAGAGTGCTAAGGGTATCTTCTGGAATCACTAAAGAGATACCCAGAGCAATAAACTTATGGAATATTTAGGTAGAAGTGTACTCTTCTGAAATTACTACCTTGCTGTTCTACCTTTATGCCTTTGCCTTTCTAGAAACACATGGTTTCGTACTTCAGTGAATGCTTAATAACTTATATACCATTGATTTCTGGAATTTTAAAAAGGAGGTAAAAAGAATGGGGAAAAAAAAAGAAAGAATACCATTTTGAGACTATAAATCTGGAAACAAAAAGGTTAAGTGTGGAATGAAGCAAATACCCTTATGGATAGAATCAGCTGATCTTTATGGAAATTATTATTACTTGTTGAAAATTATTTGCATCTGATACTCAGTGTGACTGATTAATTTGGGTGTTAAGCATGTCTGAAAGAGGTGACATGTTGGATCTTTTCACTTCCAAGCTATCCCAGCAGGTCCTGAAGATCACTACCTTCAGAGAAGGTGAATCAGCACAGCCACATTATACTGGTGTTAAAATTATTTGTGGTAAAATAATTAATAGTATTATAATTAGTTTTCAAATGTAACATCCAATTCCACTATACACACATTTTCTCACAGCTGTGTTTCAGTCTTCTTGCACACTCAGAAAAGCAGCACTACTTGTGTTTATCTTCATTTCTGTTTGTAATCATTTTCTTATGGTAACTAAGTTAAAAACTCTGAGTAAAAACCGTATTCATAGAATCATAGAATTGTTTGGTTGGAAGGGACCTTAAAGACCATCTGGTTCCAACCCCCCTGCCATGAGCAGGAACACCTTCCACTCAGCCAGGTTGCTCAAAGCCCCTTCCAACCTGGCCTTGAACACTTCCAGGGATGGGGCACCCACAGCTTCTCTGGGCAACCTGTTCATGTGCCTCACCACTCTCACAGGGAAGAATTTCTTCCTAACATCTAATCTAAAGCTACCCTCTTTCCATTTAAAGCCGTTGCCCTTTGTCCTATCACTACATGCCCTTGTAAAAAGTCCCTCCCCAGCTTTCTTGTAGGCCCCTTTTAGGTACTGGAAGGCTGCACCTCCAGGTTCCTTCGATGGTCTTGAACCTGATCTTCTCCTACAGTGGGCAGTTCTTCATTCTCCCAGTCCCTGCTTTTTCCTCTGCGATTTGGGCAGTGCGGCTGGAGTATTGCTGGTGAAGACTGAGGCAAAAAAATCATTGAGTACCTCAGCCTTCTCCAGGTAACCAGGTCTCCCATTTCCTTCCAGAGAGGGCCCACATTTTCCCTAGTCTTCCTTTTATCACTGATGTACCTATAGAAGCTTTTCTTGTTGCCCTTGATGTCCCTGGCCAGATTTAATTCTATCAGGGCTTTAGATTTCCTAACCTGATCCCTGGCTGCGTGGACAATTTCTCTGTATTCCTCCCAAGCTACCTGTTCTTGCTTCCACTCTCTGTAGGCTTCCTTTTTGTGTTTGAGTTTGTCCAGGAGCCCCTTGTTCATCCATGCAGGCCTCCTTGTATTTTTGCTGGACTTCCTCTTGGTTGGGATGCATTGCTCCTGACCTTGGAGGAGGTGATCCTTGAATATTAACCAGCTTTCTTGGGCCCCTCTTCCCTCCAGGGCTTTATCCCATGGTGTCTACCAAGCAGCTCCCTGAAGAGGCCAAAGTCTGCTCTCCTGAAGTCCAGGGTAGTGATCTTGCTGTGAGTTAAGTTCACTTAAGTGATTTGTAAAACTTCTAGAGACTTCCCTGGGATGAGATTTTTGTCCTTTTATTTTGTTTGAACTAAGTATGACTATAACCACTTCTCGTCACATAATTCTGATGCTGCTCGCTTAGTTCTGAAGTATATTCACTCCTGCCAGTGTTCCGGGTCAGACCTCATTCATTACCTCATCTAATCTTCTTAATTTTATGTCTGACTCTAATGTTAAGGGGTAAGTGCATTATTAGAATAGTCTGGAAAAGTATTAATTTACTGATTGTCATCTTGAAATATTTTTTGCTTGTGTTCAATTGCATGGCCATATTCTTACAAATCAGGTTTTAAAAGCAAATATTTGACGCTATATAGTATGCATTCTGGTTTGGAGTCTTTGATGGCATATTTTGAAAAAGTTTTGCAGTATTACTTTTTAGGATAATCAGTAAGAGTAGGTTAATATGTGTGTTAACCTTGTTCAGTGAATCCCCGTCAGCCTTATTTTGTGAAGTCTTGTCTCCCTTTAGATAAATGGGATTTTTATCATAAACTTAAGTATGGACAGGGTTTCAGCTCATTTTCTTTTCGAGACCCTGCAGAGCACTGAACCCACATATGTACCTTTCCACATGTCTTCTGTGATGTTGTTTCTCTTTCTTCCCATTTGTCATTGATATAAGCCTCTTCATACCATTTCCTACTTCTGCAACAAAGAGAAAGTACATGTGAAACTTACAGACAATCTAAATTACTTTGGAAGTATCATGTGGTAGGTTTTCATTCAAGAGATTACTTAAATGAGTTTTGTTAACCATGTAGATAGTCCTTTAAATCTAAACAGAACTTTTGTAGTGCTTTTATTTACTCTTCTGTTTGTGTATTTTGCTGAACTGAGATTGTAGAGTCTTGTAAATATCTCAGCAACATTGAACTTCAATGGGGTTTAAGTAACTAAATTTTATTAGCTTTGCCATCTAATTCAGAAAAGACATTTTATGCTAAGTATGAAGGATGGAAGTAGGTGCAAGGATATCTGCTGGAGAAGTAAGCATACTATATGGAAGCTCTCATGACTGTTTATGTGAGAATGCATAAAATTACTGACTAGATAAGATTATATAATGAAATTGTGGAAGTCGGAAGACTTGGATTTTAACATGATTTTTTAAAAAGTGGTGCCTTTCACAAAAATAAAGACATGGTTTTGATTAACCATATGCTTAAATCATTCATAAAATACACTGACTTTAGCAGAGGCAAAGTACAGTCTGTTGCATGTTTATCTATTTCTTTATCTTTGAAGATGCATTTAACTGTATGATATGTTCCTTCTGTATTTGTCCAAAAGTCTCCAGTTATAAAAGAACTAAATATGTGCCATATCTGAATGGAATATTTGTCTCCTATTCTCAATAATGTATGTAAAGTGCAATTAATCCACTGGTATTTTCTCTGACAAAACCTGTAGTTCTTTGTTAGTATTTATGTACCTAGACAATCCACCATGTATATCTGTATGGCAAATATGAATCTTTATGACCATAGATTGACTAGATGGGAAAAGTATGTATATAGTTCTATTTGCATTGTTCACAAATGTGCTTTATACGGTTTATTATTTTTTGTATTTTCTTGTATTTTACTAGTAAAACCAGATTTTGGTGATTTTTTTTGCCTTTTCTCCCTTCCCTTCCCTTCCCTTCCCTTCCCTTCCCTTCCCTTCCCTTCCCTTCCCTTCCCTTCCCTTCCCTTCCCTTCCCTTCCCTTCCCTTCCCTTCCCTTCCCTTCCCTTCCCTTCCCTTCCCTTCCCTTCCCTTCCCTTCCCTTCCCTTCCCTTCCCTTCCCTTCCCTTCCCTTCCCTTCCCTTCCCTGCCTTTTCTCCCTTCCCTTCCCTTCCCTTCCCTTCCCTTCCCTTCCCTTCCCTTCCCTTCCCATTATTGCTATTTTATTTTGTCATATAAGAAAGGCCCATGTAAGTGTTACAAAAAAATATCTGCAAAACACATGCATCTCAGTAATGCCTGAAGCTAAAATAATAATTCCTTATTTGTCACACATATTGACACTAGGTCCCTTTGAGAGAATGCTTTCAACCTTTACTGTGATTTGAAATCTAAGAACAGCAAGAAAAAGATCTTATTGAGATTATCACTGTGAATCAATTTTATCTATCCTTTCATATGACCTTTCATCGTTATTAAACAGCTACACTGAACATTTTTATTTGTTAGAAGTTGTTTTTTGAGTAGTGGCAATGAGAAGGTTATAATAAAATGGTTTATGAGAGTGTTGATTTTATTTATGAATGTTACCATTTATAATACGGTAGATATATGTCAGCTCCTCAACAGGAAACTGTATACAGAAACAACATGGATCTTGCAATTTTATCAGGACAATGCAAGTAGATTTCAGCAAGGTTGGTTCCAACTCATCTGTGATAAATGAGAAGATAAGGCAATCAGTGCACACCATGACACTCTGTGCAGCTAGTTAGGCACACTTCAGAACTATTCAGGTGTGCTCACGAAGCTTATGAGTCTTTCATGGGGGGTGTCTCAATATAAATACGTCCTTCATGGTGGCCACTAGAAATGCAGGAGTTGCTTTTCCAAGACTTAACCCAGGTCAGATATAAATAATAGATATTAAGAGTTAGTTCTGATGCTGAGGCTGCGTTAGAGGCTGTATATTTCAGTTAGGTCAAAAGAATGCATTTTCCTTTTTTTCCTTTTTCTTCTTTTCTTTTCATAGCTCCTCTGCTTGACAGATGCCTGCAAAAATCCATCACACCTTTGTGTGGACCTGTTTGGGTCTTTAAGAGAGAAGGTTTCAGCCTCTCAGGAGCAAAGATTTATATCCGAGGAGTTCTATTGGCCCTGCACCAACGAGTAAAGTCTGCAGACTGTTGCAAACAGGTGAGTTGTCCCACTCTTTAAAAGTCTGCTTTTTTGTTTTCATTTTCAAATGTACTAATTGTATAAAACCAACTATTGGCACTATGTCATAAAGAAGTGTGACATATATTGCATAAGCTGCAGTGCCTGTTAGGAAAGTGAAATGCTTCTCCTATAATTGCAAAGCCAACAACAAAGGAGTTAATTGTGTCTCTCTTTTGGTGTGGGATGTCATATGTCTCATCTTTTCTTGCTGCATACTGTGCCTAGCTGTGATGTTCCTTGTGTGAAAATTCTCTAAAGCAATCATTTTTCATTGCTTGTTCTGCACATGCAGTTTTTAATGGTCTTGTAGATCTTCCCATAAAACTAATTTAAATAATTATTTAGTTGAAACATTTTTTGAATAAATAAAGAAAACACTTCTAAGTATAACTAGTGTTGCATTATGAAAAATTAAATAAATGTGTAATATTTAAAAACCTCAGTATTTTAATTACTATACATGTACCATCAAATAAATATACCAGACATGCATTTTAATTTGAAAAAATAGTAGAAAACTGATACTGAATATACTGTTTGATAGTTTGGGAGCAATAAGGTGATTTATTTTTTATTAATTGGGTGTTTTATTTTAGGAAATATAAGTAAGAAATCACTGATCTTGTTCAGCATAGTTACTGAAGTTCACTTATATGTGTAAGAATGTACATATTTTAAGGAGTAGGTGAGTACTTTATAAAAATAGTAGACATACAGATTTTCCAGGAAAAGTATTATATAGGAATTAAACAACCAGCTAGGAACCTCAGATTTAAAAATGATCTCAGACCCCAGAGTTAAGAATGACTGCATCAGATAGATAAGCTACCAGTCCATGTAGGAAGGGGGAGGAGAGGCACAAGCAAAGTGTCAGTCACACTGTTTATACAGCACCTCCTGCTGTCAGATCCATAAAGAGAAATGAGAATTGACTTTGGAAGAGAGTATTCCTGTCTAGAGCTAATAGTGGTCAGCAAGAAGAAAAACAAAACAAAAACAAAACCAGGAGAGCATGTGTGTGAGAGAGAGAAACAAGCAGAAAAGAAAAACAGGAAAGCTTGTTTCAGAATGTTTCTGAATGGGTCAGTATAGTGATATATTGAAAAGTGAGAAATATCTCTACACTTTTTGTTGATAATTCTTCACTTTTAAGACAATGCTGCCTGTCACAAAAGACACAGAAATGAGATCTATTACTTTCCAGTACCTTAAGATATAATATTTACTCTTTTAGAAAAAAATATAGAAAATGCATACAAGTATTTAGTAAATATAATGGTAATTAGTAGAACAAAACAGACAATGGAGTTCCTAAATAAAAATTCATATGCAAGTCATTTGTTGACTACTTTCTGCTCTTCTCTCTAAAGAACATATAAAAACTAAAGACATTTCAGTAAATTAACTTAAGTTTATCATTCCTCTGGTGATTATCCAGCAGTGTTCAGTTGGAAGTTGTCAATAACAAGAAAAATACAATAATTTTAGTGGATTTGAAATCTCTTCTAAAGACAGATTGTAATGAAAGCCTTGCATATACACGTATGTTCAGTATAACCATGTTGGACATTTTTAACTTTTAAGAGTCCAGATTATGAGGATAAATGTCAGTACAGCTATGACAGTATCTACAAAAAACTTATGATCAAAATATTTTAATAAACATTTCAAACTGGTTTAAGCACTTAAATGAAGATTTTACAGCACAACGATGTCAAATGTTTTGTGCAGTTAATGTGCTGAATGCTTGTCTTATTTTGAGTTACACTACTTCAAAGATAAGATGTGACATATAATTTAGCTTAAAGTGTCTCTGTTAATTTTGCCAACCATTTTCTAACTGAAGTTGTGTTAGTACTGAACATAAATGAAATCATTATAATAACTGTAGGTTATGTTATACTGTAGGTGTAACAATACTTCTTACTATAGTCTTGCTATATTTTGCTTATGTTGACCTTTTTTTCTAAATAACTGAAATAAGTTTGTTTTGTAAAGAGCACGTTGTGATATGATGCAGATATAAGATGAGGATGCATGTTAATAAAGAACCAGGACATTCAATCAAAATGCTATCGCTTTGTCCTGTTGTGCTAAGGCCTGACAACATAATGCTATGATGACTGCATACAGTATTCATACCAATATAATATCTAGGCATTACTTGACAACATTAAATATATTTTCTTGATTTCTATTTATCTCAGTCTTATTTTGACATTTGAATTATTTGTTTTTACTTTGTCCTTTCATTTAAACAAAAAGGGAATGGAAGGAAAAATAAAAGGAAAATTCTTTACTTCAGTATTACTCTGCTAAGACACTATAGTCTGTCCATTAAAATCAAATAGCACATACAACTAATAATATGCTAATACATGTACTGCTATTAATAATATGCTGATACATGTATTTCTATCAAAATCCACCTGGACTTCAGTTTAAAATGCATGTATTGAATTGAAACAATACATAGTTTCTGGTCCACACCGTGCACTGGTTGCACAGTGTCTTCTTTATAATCACTCTGTTGCTTCCTGCCCCAGAGGAAGAAAATGGTGAGGAGCTACCATCTCTTTGCTGTAGTCTTTGTATCCTTTTAAAGAGGATAATCAGTATTCTTCAAATAGTATTCCTTGAGAATATTATAGGTAAAACAGGTAAAACTGAGAGAGTACTTGAACTTTGTGAAGTGGTTTGTACTTTTCTCTAAATAAAGGAGAAAGGAAGAAAATGTATATGTATAAACACTATACTACAAAAGCCTTCTATTTTTTTTTCCATTAAACTCTGTCCAATTGCAATTACATTTCTGTTTAATGAGCTATAAACTTCACTAAAATCTTATCAAAGCTTATGTTGACATTTTAGTGCCGTGAATTCTGGGATTGTAAAATACAGTTTTCTAACAAAACAGTAAAATTTAAACAACAGTGCTGTGAGAATTATTCTACTATTAATCTTTCAGATGTTAGCCTTTTGCCTTGCTATTTTAAACATGCTGTGGTGGTATCTGTTGGAATTTCTGAGATCCCGAAATATATCTGGAGGTTAAAATCAGTTAATTATATATATAATGTGCGCAATTGGGTGAATGCATGTAAGACATTTTTTAATCTTTTTGTCAAGCTACTGTAGTTTCTATTAAAAATGTTTCTAGAAAAAAACATCACCAAAATGAAATTGCTTTTAAGTGAGATGCAGTACGTAACTATAGAAATAACATTATATCTGATAGTATGGGATATAGTTAACACTTTCAGAGATGGGGGATGTCCATCTCATTAGCATTCTTCATATGTAGTGGTGCTGTTGGTGGGGGTGTTGAAGTAGGAATGCCATTGTGCTGGGTTCCAGTGTTTGGGGACAAACACTGCTGTGGAGGGAACGTGTGAAAAGGCCATAGTACTGACAGTGAATGAGGAAGGCTGTGCTTTCTGTATGCTTCAAGCAGGGAAGCTGTCATTCACAGGCCTAGCACAGCTAAACAGAGGCCAAAACAGGAGACACAAATACCTTTTAAAATGATATTAATGATTTTTCAACATTTTCTTCATTTAGAATTACACTTTATTCAAGCTGTTGATCTGTCCTTTACTAAATAATATAAAATGTACATGAGCAGGTAAATAGAAGAATATCTTGTCATTGCCACAATAAAGATTTATTATGGAAAATGTATATGTATAAATATTTGAGAATCACAAGTTGCTTTAAGTATATTTAAATGGTTTTGAGCATTTGTCACTTACAAGGGTTTAGCAAAATTTTAATGTGATAGTTAACAAACATAGCCAGTCCTAAGGTTCTATTCTGTGTGCTTTTATTTTCGCTGGAAGTGTGTTATATGTGGGGATGAGGGGACTGAGCTGGGATGAGAAGTGACAGGAAATTGTGCTGAATGTTCATTAGCTTGATCTAGCAGAACTTACAGTAATAGTAATTAATCATTTGAACCACAGCAAATTACATTACATTAAAGTAATGGAACTAGCATGCAAAATACCCACAAGAAAACAAGAAAGAGTAAAATTATTAACTGATTCTACTATTTGCCATTTCGGCTATGGGAACACAAGCTTAAATGCACTATTTCAAAACTGTATATCCAACAGCTTTGCTGTTATTATTCTAAGCTGCATCCATAAACATCATAATTCAGAAGGTTTTCCTCATTTTGCTATGCAGGTCCATAAAAATATTACTGACTTATAAAAAAATAAGATATTGCAAATACCAGAACAAAGGAAAAAGAAAGACTATATTTCTTCTGTTTTCTTGCCGTTGTCTTGAAACTGCTGACTCAATTACTGGAGGTTGAATACATCTGTGATATGCAAACAAAATCTTTTCTCCGTAACTTTTCCTTTTTGTGCTTTATAAGAAACATATCTGTCATTACTATTCAATTTGTTTTCAAAGATTTCAGTAATTATATTGTGTAGTAAGATTTCTAATGACTCTTTTGGGTTTTTTCCCCCCTTACAAATAAAATATAAACTAGCTGTTAGGTATAATAATTTTGCAGGGGTTTTGGCTGGCAGAAACTAACAAAATTATACACTTTTATCAAGTATTTTTTAATCAATATGTTTTTCCTATCGTTTTTATATCCATACTAGTTCTTAGAGTTGTCAGAAAATTATACCAAGGAATACTTACCTTGTTTGTAATGCTGTCTTCAGAAAATTAGATTATATTGTGGTAAAGTTGGCATAATAATTATTAGATATTATTTGAAGAAAAGGAAGAAATTCACCAAAATGCTGAACTTGATTTCCAGTTCAACTCAATCTTATATTTGTGGTTTTTTGGTTTTTGAAAGTGTATTCTTAAAATAACTTGTGTATCACAGCCTCTGTTCAGTAACTCCCCCTTTTTTTAGATTAAATGCTTGTTTCCTTTTCCTTGCAGCTTCTGCTTTTCTAATTTTATATGACATTGACTCACACTGTTGAAGAGGTGTTAAGTATCTTTATTTCCTTCTTTGTAGGTCACAGAAAATTAGATTTTTTTTGGTCTGTTTGACCTGTGTAGGGACCACTCAAGAAATAACCTCATGTTACAGTGAACTTTGTGTAGAGCAAGATTTCATGGGAAAACCGTAACATTTCAGCATAGCTTCTTATTAACAGAATATAAAAATAGTGTTTCAGTAATTTTGAAATTGAAAGAGAAAACTGCCCTCTTGATAGTTCGGATAAGTGATTCTTAGAATGTTGTATTGTTTATAGATTTGAGTGATGGTTGAAATTTTTCCCACAAGTGAGCTGCATTCTAGTTACCAGAAGTATTTTAAGAACCTTAAACTTGTGTCTTTTTCTAAGTGTCATGCCTTGAGCAGGCCTAACATCAGTTAAATGAAGTGAAAATTGCATTCTTGTCTTGATAGAGATGAAAATGGATTTCTGGTCATGAAATAGATGTAGTTGTCACTTTTTTAAAAAGGTGTCAGCAGTTTGCTTCAGCAAGTAAGGTGCCAATTCAGTATGACAGTAAACTTGTGATCTGAGCAATCAATAAAATGCTTCAATAACTTCTGCTTCATTACACTTATAATAAGAGGCTATAGATCTGTGGCACATAAAATGTTGATAAAGAGGATATGTAGGGACTTAGTGTGACATTTTGTTTTAGTAATACAGTAAGTGCAATGTTGCCATCTAGAGTTTGTGCATAGGTAATTATTCTGAAAGCAAAAGCTCTAGTGAAAAAATAAGCATTGATATTTCAAAGCCCTGTTTATTTCCATCACGTAGTGGCATGTATGTCTCTCTATATGGAATAATACATTTCCCTTGTCACAAAACTGTTTAGGTCAAGAAATGTAAGACGATTTTGAGTATTTTCCTGCTTTTTCAATTGGCAATGTGTAAAACCACGATTTTTTTTCCCCTTAAACCAACATTTAAATGCATGTAAGAAACAGTTATCACCTAAGTAGATTTAGTTGTTACCAGCTACTAACAAAAATTATAACATTACGATGATTTGACACCTGTAAGGGGGATAACGGAAGCTTTGTAATCACAGTGAGTTAATGTTGTGATGTTTCACATTCTGACCAAGTGTTCTTTCAGTTGATTTATGTATTATGAGACCATAAATGGCTCCTGCTGATTTTTCATAAACATACGTTGCAGGGGAATTGTCTCTGAGCTATTTATCTTGTAAGAAAATTATTTTGATATGTTAAATAGGTTTTTTCTCCTTTTAAAATGGATGACACCTGATTGATACAACATATAAAGAGTTTCCGCTATATGCCATATTGCATTGCAAATAAATAAAACTTAATTTAGATCTAGAGAGAGTTTACTTCCCAAGTAAATTATTGAAAATCCTAAATTCTTCTGAACTGTATTTTCAAAACATGTGGGACCAACTGTTCTGTCTAGCAAGCGTGAAGGATGGGCTTGTGGAGCTCAGCAATCTAGCAGTGTTTTACTTAGTTAAAAAGAGTAAGTGGTTGAGATTATTGAGAACTGGATAATTTAAAACTTCTTTGTATAGATAAGGCTAACGTGACTAGTTGCACAGATATAGCATGTTTATTAAGAGGATGACTGATTAAATATTTTCCTTTTTATAAGCAGCAAGAATGATATTGCTTCTGTTTTTCCTTCTATGTTGGTACGTAATTTATAAACAGTTTCCCTTTTGAGTATCAGAGCATTATTGTAACTAGGGTGGCTATGGTACCCATGTTTCATGTTTCTGATGAGGTAGCTCTTGCTCTGATGAGGCAGTTTGCTAACACTGTCCTGTACTTTATCACCATAATTTAGTTGTGAGTTGCTTCTTCACAGAGAATATACGGATGAGAGTAAATGGTGGAAATCTGTCTGAAATTGTGGGAAGGTGTTAAATGAATACTTTAAAAATGTCATTTCTGGATTGTTTTTCACCATAAATTTGCATTATTATTTCCTTCTTCCTATCTGAACATGAATGTTTGCTAGAGACATATGTATGGGTCACGCTAAAAATTACATATTAGTCAAAATGTAGACCACAGATGGGGGATGATATTCTTTTGCAAATTAGAAATTAAGCAACCATTTGGGACTAACGAAGTTTTAACTATAGCAGGGTCCAACATCTTGGTCCAATGCATTTGCCACTCATATTTGATTAAGCCTTACTGGCCACAAACCAGTTCACCTTTTGAAGATGTGATGTGCTGAGGTGCCTCCTCGCATAATCAGATGAATCCAAATGTGACATGGATTCTTTGGTAGTGACAGGGAGGGAAAGGGAGAAGGAATTTGTTACTTTCCATTTTATTACCAGTCTTGTAATTGGATTACCACAAAAAGATGCCTGTACATATTTGAAAGAAATCCATCTCTGTACAGAACTATGATTTTGACTTTTTTTAGCATTTAGAATTCATAGACTCAAAAGTCTTGAGATATACTATCTTTGACTTTGATGGCATTTTAAATAATTTTGATTGTCTGGAACCAGGTTCTAAGGATTTGTCAGACAAATTATTAAATTCCTGTATTTTATCTGCCTTTACACACACTGAGATTATTTCAGTTCATCTTAGACTATCTTTCTTTAGGGATCGTGCAAGGTCAAATTACATCACATTTGATATGGACTAAAAGTGAATAAATGTTCACTCAATTACCTTAGTTGACAAAGGGTAGATTGTTAAACAAAGTAATCTGAACGTGTGCCTGAGTCTGGGGGCACTGGGAGATTCTTCTAGTATAACTAGATTTACAATAAATTTCTGAGTTTTACATGTTGTTCTATTATTCTGAATTAAGAAATATTAAATATATCTGTTGAGCAGGTGAAAGAGGCCTTCAGTTATACTGTTCATAAATATTCTGTAAACCTGTGTAGTTTTACATGGGAAAGATTGAATCAAGATTAGTTTCAGATGTATCATCTTAGAGTTATGTAAGGAGACAACTAAATGTGGTCTATCTCCCAGTGTGAAGATGGGACTATACTTGCAGTAGTGTCCTCTCTGTTACCTAAACGCAGCACTGACTTTTTTTCCTTATTGTGAATTAAATGCACAATTACTAGATCTACACTTTGATTTAGTTCTTCCACTAAGCTTATTAAAAGTCATTAAAATAAAAAAAATGATTCAATTTAGAACTTTCTGAATATACTGAAAAGAAATCATTGCATTTTACAACTTTGAAAGTAATTACAGAATTCTGTTGCTAAAGTTAGTGGAAGTAGGTTTGACAGATTTTCTCTAAATTACTCAACCACCTACAGGTATTATTGCCAAGATTCTTTTGAAATGAGAATAAATTTTATAGAGTTACAACAGCAAAGTGAAAGAGTATGTTTGATAGATTCCTTGAACTGTTTCAACACCCACAGGTATTATTTGTAAGAAAACAATCATGCAGAGTCTTCAGCTGGTTAGAGAGGGCACAGCATTCCATCTTCACCTGACATCCTATCTGTTCTTTCAACATCCTGTGCCCCCTGCCTACCACCCACTCCTCCCAAAACAATGCTCACCAAGAGAGTTTTGTGTGAATGGACAGGAATATGAATGTTTTTTAAAAGAATTTGAACAGTATAGAAAACACATTGTTTGTGAGTGACGAAAAGGCTTGAGGTGGGAGAAGAAAAACTGTCTTTAGGATTGATTGGTATTCTTCACTTTCTTTCCTAATTAATCAATGTTATTCTTTAATTGTTAGAACCTCTCAAAGGTAATTATTTACTGGCTTAAAAGCTGAATGTAAGAAAAAAGACCGAAAGGAAGAAATTGAAGATTTATTTGCTTTATTTCTCTCTTTTTCATTAGATTTGCATATACCACTCTGGTTTGTCTTTTCAATTATTCTAAATAATTAAGTCCTGAAATATTCAGCATGGGTTCTTCAGACACATTGCATAAACTTTACCTATTTAAATTTTAACATGAGGACCTTAAGTCTGTAAAAATGAAACATTATGAAGTTGTGCATTTCTCAAAGATGCTTGTTTCATGTTATGGTTTTATTTCCATAAATTCATTTTAATTTATCCCTGTAATGGCTAAAAGATCCAAAAAGACCAGACCTGTTTACAGTGCATACACTAGATTTATTACATCACACAAATGTAGTCACCTATACCTTATACCATAATTTTATTAACATTTAAAAGCCTAGTATTATATACTTCAAAATGTTTCCATTTTTCCAAAGATTTTTTAAACTTGTTTCTGTTCTTTTTCTTTTTTAATAATCTGCTGCATTTATAATTTTGAACCTTGATTACATTCAGTATTAACAAAAGAAATATTGCCATTTAAAAAATAAACTAATTCAGTTTTATTTTGAATAAATTAGGGATGTAAATCAAAACTGTCTTCTCAATTTACAGTGACTTGCAAGTTTCAAGGTCATTAAAATAAATGTTTTCTGAACTCTCTTCTCTATAGCAAAAGATGCTAAATTCATCTTTCCCTTTGTCTTGCTGAACAATTTTTGTCATAACCCTTACACTAAGAAATAGAGCAATACCTTATTTAACTTTGTACATCTGAAAATAGTTAAGTGCTAGACTACCAGACTATGCTGACTTAACCAAGCAGTTTCTTAAGAGCATCTAGAACATTAGAGAGTTCTGTTGTCCCACCTCAGAGTGCTGCAGCCCAGTTGTGTTCAGATCTGATTTATGAGCTGCAGGCTTTTGTCCAGAACTAGTGATAAATACCTGTATCCTGGCACCATTCGGGTGTAGTCTCCAACCTGCATTTCTTTTCCAACTTGATCTTCTCTGCAGATTATCTTCTGCACAGACACACTGCCTTCTTAAAATTTCAGTATTCCTGTCTCTTTTAGTATCTTGAGAAGTTCATTATCTGACTGTTTCTGTAAGTTTCACTTTACTGAGTGGCAGCTAATGAGTCATCAGTCCTGTATTTTTTTCATATGCTCTTCTTTCAGAAAAAAAAAAAAAAAAGAATTCTACCTTATTGGACTTCTGGAGAGATATCTCACAGTTCAGACAACAGGCAGGCAACTATGTGAGATAAGAATGTGTTGCAGCCTGTACCATGAGCAAAAGTGATTATTTGCCCTTATTGTGAATCTTTTTCTACCATTGTAGCAAAGAAACCACTTGTCAATATTCCTCATTGTGAAATTTTTCCCTGAACCGTTACAGCTCTGTTTCATATAGCTATATCTTCTGAGTTCTGTGCCATCTATCAAGTTGTCACACTCTAGCGTCTTGTATACAAAAAATGATTTCACATAATTTCTAGGTAAGTGGGATTTTTTCCCAGTTTATGTCCTGGAGTCTTAAAGACAACAGTAGTTCAAAGTAAAAGTGAAGTTCCATTGGGCTAACTAGCAGAGTATAAGGGTATTACATATCTGCAAATTGATATATTGATTGCAAGCCTGAGTTGGCCTCTTAGTCAAAGTTGCCAACTATTCAGTGGTGCAGAAGCAAACTTTCTTCTTAGCACAGCCTGATATGACCATCAAAGCACTTCAGAAGAGGCGCGCAAGAACTTCAGCTTGCTGCACCTATTGGGAGAAACCCAAATATGCATCTTTTCCTAGGGCAGAATGGTTGACTGCGTACCATTTCTCTGTTATGACTATATCACATCTCCACAGGATCATTTTTAGCAAAGTCTTAGTTTTGCCTGCCAGAATGAAGGGTAAATTTTGTCACTTACCAGAATTCTGACAGTCCTGGTTTGTCCAAGTAGTGCAAAATATAGGTGTTTGGCAAGAAGTGATATGGGTGTATTGAATAAGATCAAAAGCATGTCATGTTTTATACTGCTTCCCAGACTGAGCAGTTAACAATAGTTTAACCAGGGCGTCTATGTCCTAAAGTTTGTGTACCTCCACATTTTTGCTTACTTACAGTCCATTATCACTACCGATCCTGGCATCTCTGGTGTCAGAAGGGAGGAGACTATGTAGAAGGAAGAAATGGTATGCAAAGAAGGAAAAAATGGTCCTCAAAGTGTATAACCTTTTATATTGTGCAAAATTTTAGTTTCAACATATAAATTAAATGGATACTTTCTGGAGGTGGGGAATGGCGGAAAAATACAGGAGGAAGCTAATGACAATGGATGTTCATATTGACCATTTTAACATTTAATTAATGTTCAATTCAGACAACCATGTTTAGGACGTAAATTCTTTATGCATTCAGTTACAGTAGATCAATGGAAACACCTACTTGACATCTGTTTTAATGCATGTGATCAGCCACCTAAGAAGTGCAATTGGAAAGCTTAGATAGAAATTAAATTTTAGAGATTGATTGAAGTTAGTTTTTGAAGTCTGGTTTTATATGTAGTTTGGATTATAAATGTAATTGTGTTATAGCATTATGCACTTTGTTCTAATGTGGAAAATCACAGGTGAAAATATACTGTAATCTATATATTACTATATGGGAACAGTTGTCCAGATTTGAAAGAACTAACTTTACTTTGTTACAGAATCATTGATATAAGTACAAAAATATTGCATTAATTCTATCTGCTAAAACTGCAGCAGAAAAAGGTGTTTCTTCTCATTCTCTTCCCACTGTTAACTCCTTCTCAACTTACTGAGAAAGTCGAGTAAGCCTTGTACTGACCAGCTGCTTGAAAGCAGCAAATATTTTTGAAAACTTGTCAATATGTGCGTATCAAAAGAAGACAAAGTTGCTGACAAGATAACAGTCAATTGTTAATTACTGAAGAATTTTTTAAAATTTTGTCAGTGAAGTCCAGCAATGGAATTCAACTGATAAAACTAAGTGCTTTAAATTTAGTAGTGTAATTATCACTTTGGTTAAGCATATACATCACTAATTTGCTAAATTATGTTTATATGTGTAACACTGGGAAGTATGACATTTCATTCTTGCTGTTTGGATTAATAAATCTGTATTTAATATTGACATAGTTTTATTATTTGAATATTGATTAAATGTTTATAGGTTAAGTTATAGTACATTAAAGTGATCAGTTAAGAAGAAAAGAAGTACTTAATGAGCTGCTTCTCCCAGTCTTTAATGACATACAGAAGGAAAAATATTTTTGAAGACCTGGTATAACTATTCACTCTTTAAAAGGTATAGAACTTGGTCTAAGGATGAATTTTTCAGGTTCTATGAAAGGAGACAATTGAACTTATCTCACTAAAAAACTTAAAGAGTTTGGATAATTCACAACAAACATGTTAAAGCCTGCAGTAACTTGGTTTTGCCCTGCCAGGAATGAATATAGCACAGACTTTTCTGGAAACAAATTTTGTGTAGAGAGCCAAGTATCTGTTGAATGCTTTATGGTTAATCATATATCTCCCAAGATCCAGAAAATACAATTATGACCAGTGTAAGACGAGGAAAGAGGCCATCAGTGTTGCTGCTAGCTGAGATAACTGACAAAAATCTTTTTTGATAATTGACAAATATGACTTTAGGTCTTCCAAGTAACTGCAAGGAAATAAAAACTAGGTTTGCTATTGTACTTACCTGCCAGAGGTCCTTATTAAAAGTCCAGATTCAACTGAGGCTTTAAAAAAGTAGAAATGAAGAGAACCATAATGTCAGAGTCAGTCTTGTTCTACAGCCAGGAGCCATATCATACAACACTTATACTTATTAGATCAAATTCCACCTAAAAAAATAATTAGGGTTTTTACTCTTAGTTTTGCTATAATAAGACTGTCTGAGAGCTTCACTGCTCCAAAGATTAGAAGCTTTCTTCTAATTTCCATTCTGAAAGTTTTTATGTCTCTTTAATATCCATTTCTTCCTGTTTTAATAGAATTTCTCTGAAAAAACGCTACATCCTTTTTGCTCTTTACCTCCTCTCCATGTATTTTTAAACATCAGTCATATCTCTTTTCAGCCTTTATTTTTGCTAGACTAACCCAAATCCTTCTTGTTTCCTCTTGTGTGAGATGGTCTTCATTGCTCTAACTGCAATAGTATTCCTTATCTGTCTTGGTTCTTACTAGAACATAAGAAGAAGATGCAGATTATTTCAGACTATTTCATGGCTTGTTAGGGTGCTTTCTAGTTTCATGGATTTTATTTCTCCTTTTTTAAACATGATTTATATTCACTGTTCTCTATTCATCTGATGGCCTCTTTGCTGTAAAAGATCTGTTAAAAATATTTGTTATTGGATATTTGAGTACACACGGCAGTTGATTCAGAATTCTAAAATGAAGATTATTTTATTGTTCTCAATGTATTAAGTATCTTTAGTTTTACTTCTAGGTCAGACGATGTCATATTTCATTATCAGCCCTTTTTTCTCGTTTTCTAATTCTTAAGAGCCATGTTAGGTGGTAAAATGTGAGCAGATATTAGAGTATATGAATTTTTTGAATGAATGAGCTCTGGAAGACTGAAGATGATGGGACTTTCCTTTGAAACTGTGCATAAGCTATTTATTAATATAATTTTAAAAGTTGTATTTATGATGTATGATCAATATATTAACAAATATCTATTAATGAGTGAGTATGGAACTATTTGGAAGAGTCTATGTGATAATATGGTCAGGCTTTCATGTCTAGATCCTTCAAAAGCTCAAAATAAAATTAAACTTTGTTATTCTTCATTCTTTATATCTTGATTCCTTGTCAACTTTGTCAAACCTATGTTTTCTCCTGAATTTACTTACAAAAAAATTATCTTTTTACTTTCTGGAATAGTTTTGTTTTACTTTGTGGCATGGTTTTGGTCGATGTAACTTGACAAATATGGATGTATTATACATAAGGTACTCAAGTTATAATTGTGGGAATGATAATATTCTGTTTGTTGAAATTCCAACTGACAGGAAATTAAGTATGCAGGTGGTCATGCTCAGCAGAAGAGTGAAAAACTGAAAGATATATTGTGTTAACTGCTTGTTTAGAGGACAGATTTATTTTCATAGATTGCTTCTGTACTCGTGGTGTTGGTAGTTGCAAATATCTGCTCTCCCAATTTTTGTCCTTTTTTTAGCATTGAGATAGAAGACCTAAACAGTTTTCCTTCTTCACAGGGTGCTGATGTGTCTATAAACAGACGGACAGTTGTTAACACTATAAAAGGCATTGATTAATTTGGACAGTGTCCTGGTTATATATTTTGGTCATACCAGCAAAATTGTTTCTGGATTGTAATGTGTTAGGTTACAATTCAATCATTCACCCAAGTGAATGTATGTTGTGTATCTTATTAGCATTGAACATGGGTATTTAAGAATACCATTCTCCTCTGAGAAACAGAAAATTGCATAGCAGAGAAAATCCTATGTACATTTGACAAGGCTTATATTGATTATGTGAACCCTTCTCTGCTTTTGTGAGCAATGCAAGGAAATGAAACTAGTACCTGCATTTTTTTAATCCTAGACCAACAGACAACCTCTGCAGCTTTATGTAAAACAGAGAAAGCAGTAGTTGTAGTATTGATATCACTTTGCACCAAACCTTAGAATGCATAGGTTCTTTCTTCAAAATTACAGTAGATGCCAGGTGCTCTGTTTTCTCTGTACTCTTTTTCTCTGTGATCATTGAAGTTAATTTTGCAGTTGTAGTCTTATCTAAAATAGATGTTACATTAGACATAAAAATGTTTGTAATGCAAATAAGTACAATTGTCCTGATAAATCTGGTATGTGGAACTGGGTGCATGGTTAAAGACAGTTAGGAGGCTGTTTCAAATCGAGAAGAAATTGTCTGAGACTTGGCTATGAATGGAAATGGACTCCAGCTATGAAGTTACACCACAAATGGCAAGGGAGATTCTCAAGGCTAATGCTCTGGTTAGGAAGATGCCATTTACAAAAAGTCTTCTGACTCCCTTTTCTTAGGTGAATCCTTCTTTGTGAGAAATTTTGTCATATGATCAAAGTCTCTGTCAGGTATTGTGTTGCTTAGTTACCACCAGTCTCTTGGGCAGATTGGTTCTCCTAAGTTGTAGTTAACACTTCATCCAGGTGAAGGGCTTGGACAATATACAGTAAATTAGATGCCCTGAAAACCTTCAGTGGATGAGGTCTGTAAAAGCTGTATGTTGAAATTTTAACTCTTTCAGATTTAATAGACCATTTTCCTAATATATATTGCTATATTTAGTATCATATTTTCTCTCCCCTTCCCCTCTTTCTCTGTTTTTAAATACAATTATGTTTCTTATGTCATTTAAACTAAAAGTTAGTTTTGAAGATTACCACAAATGTCACTGAACAATGGACATTACATGCAGGAAAACAACCTGATGTCAGGAAATGTAACAATCAAGCGACTGTTTTCCAATGGCAGTAGCATTTACATTGTTTCTAAATTACGTAAGTTTTTGTTTGTAGAGAACTTGCCGTCTTTTAAAGAAGGGTGTAAATAAAGATGATTCCGACCTTAATTAATTTTAAAAAAGCATATTTACCACTTATATAAAACATAGATTTTTAGGAAAGAATTACTTCTGTTGATCTTACAGAAATATATTATTGCTGTGCTTAGTTTGTAAAATATGCGCAGTATTCTTCTAAAGGGAGAAAGTTGCTTAAAATCTTCTTTTCACATACAATTTTTAAAATGCAAATTCACATTTGGTTTACTGTTAACATAATATAGTTCAGTTTTACAACATCTATTTTCTGCCTGGGTAGGTTTATACATAGCTCTTTCTCAGAAAACTGTTAGGGTACACACTTTTTATCAGCCTTGTTTAATTTATCCTTAAAGGACAAATTACATTACCCGTAATGAAAATACATGCAAGTATCAGGCTTCTGTTCAGCTCTAAACATTGGACCAGTCTTATGGCTTCTCTTTGAATGCTGGTCACAGGATGCAGATATCATGCAATATTACATATTTTTCCAGGGCTGGCATCTGGCTGCTCTGTAGCTTCCTGAGGCAGTTCTGTTACCACTGTTGAGATGCCTCCAGGTCTACCATGTGGTTAAGTTGCAGATGGAGTACTTGCGCAGTGCACTTTTCTTTTTCCTATGTTAATCATAATAGGGAGTCTGTAATCCTTTTTTGTGAGATAGGGTATTTGTACATGCTTTAAAAGCAGCTATTTGCCCCTTTTTAAAAAATGAATTAGAAAGCCTCTGATTTTTAGAGAAAATCTTCATAACTTTTCTGACAATGCTGTAATGTATTACAGTAAACCTTTCCAAAGCATTGTATGTGTTAGATTTTTGATTTGATGCTATATAAATCTGTTTTGAATGCTTGTTTATCAAAAATTGTTTCCTATGTTTAAATACTAGCTGAGAAAAAATCAGTGGTGACTTTAAGACAATTATTGAGCAAGTACCTGATTTGAGATACCTCTGTTTATTGATGTTAAAGAACTGAAAAAAGTTATGCAGGATAAATAGCATAATTTCTGAAGTAAAAGATATTAAGTGCCATTTCTATACAAATATGTCTCAAATATTTATGGTATAAAATGGAATTGTTTCAGATTATCCAAATGTTTATATTTATAACTTCAGTAACGTGAGATGATATAAGTTCATATTACATACAGCATGTACTGAAATCTGGGTGATTTGGATTGAAAAGTATGGCTTATGCTTAACTTTGGCATGTAGAAGACCATTTCTGATCTTTACTAATTAAAAGTAGTAGAATGTTCTAGCTTTATTCTTAGAAAAACCTTTTCAGCATAGATATTTTTTTTTTTTATTTCTAGGTAAGTCCATATGTAGCTAATCCTTTACTGACATGGCAAACTTTTCCTGGGCATATCCTCATTGCATTTTAGCATACTGTTTAAGAGCTATTAATTCTTTGTCTTCGTAACAGTCTCAATATTTGCATAAAATGCTTCAGATCAGATCATTATTTTATTTAATAGGATTTCACTCTTAATATTACAGCCTTTTCCGATAAATTTTAAATTATACAAACAAAGTACACCTAAAGTTTGGCAGTTTTGCATTGCCAAATGACTATTGTTTCACTGTTCATTTGTTCAAAGGATTACTTTTTAAATTAGTGAACTAAAATGAAAAAGTGCATGTTTCTCTTCTCTTGTTTGTAACCCACAATTTTCCTAAGGCCAATTTAAGGTATATTGTCTTTTAGAATGACATTAAATTAGACCTCAGTCATCTGCTTCCTGTCACTTTCTATTATTTTGTACTTGTTTATCAATCCTTGGGGGAAATCAAAGCCTGTGTGGCTCCTATTTGAATCTGCATAATTCTCAGTGATGTCTGGGTCAGGAGGTGCCTCCCCATGATATTTAAATTTCTACCATAACTGGAGCCATTAACCCTTCAATGACATGGTCAATAACAATAATCTTGTTAGTATGTATTGTGTTATTCAAGTTATGCAAGTAAAGTAATTTAAATCTTAAATTTGATTCTATATTATGGTATTTTGATATTGATAAGAATGTCAGTGGACTTTTATAATACTCACAATGTTTTATTCATGTATGTAATTATTCTTAAGTACATTCCAACTACATTTGACAGGAATTTTTATGAAGATCCTTTAGTCTTTTTCTTCTGTTCTGAAAATAGTTTAAATGTGTTAATTTGGTTTCTTAATATGCAAATTATTTTGCTCCTAGAGGTTAAATTCTGGTTGTACTTAAGTGCTACTTGTAAAACTCAGGGTAACCAAAGGTAGCTATGGGAGACAGAGGACATGTTCTGTTTGGTAATCATGATGACACTGCAGCAGTCTATAGATGGAAAAGTAAAGAATTGCCATCATGTTGCACTAACAGAACTGAGCAGAGAGGCAGAATTAGCCTCCTCAAGAACATTGCATGTGCCTTCTATATTCCTCAAAGCTCTCTTAAAAGCTTCTCAGCAACAGCTAAGAATGTGGGTACTCATGGTCTTTATTTCTCATGATTGACGAACAATAACTAAAAAAGGCAAAGGGCACACTTGAACGTGACACATCTTGCACGTGCTCAGTCTTACCACAGCAACAGAATGACAGAAAGATATAGAGAAATCAAATACATTTATAGATAACAGTCCCATAAACATGGCTAAGTAGAAGAGATGGGGAGAATGGGGTCTTTTACTGGAGCAGTAAACATCTGACAAGGAGAAACACTGAAAGGTAGTAGCACTCCATTATTTAGGAACATGGCATGTTAACAGCTGATCCTTCAACTGAATGACCATAACCAGTGAAAGCTGATCTTATGTTTCTTGTCCTGCTTAACTTTACAGTCTTTATCTTGGCTTCCACTCTGAATTCCTGGGAAAAGGCACTTAGTAGCTTCTGCAAGTTTCCAGATCTAATCATATACATTGGTTTTATAAGCTGCTGTGGGAAGTTCAGATCCTCATCTTGTTGTTAATTCAAGGCCAAGTAGTGTTAATTATAAAGCACTGTGCATTTACACTCTCTGTGAATGCAATAAATGCTTAATAACAAATGGTGGTGAAGCTTGGAAAGCTCTACTCCTTTCTGTCTCCAGGCAAAGTAAATCATTAATGTGTGCCTGACTAGGAATGGTTCAATCCACTAGATTCTCTGAATCATATAAATCTACTGAGAAATGAGGTTTTGAGAGCCTATCCAAGTTTCTTTTTTTGCAAGCATCAGATCATCTCAGAGATCTCAGTTAAATATCTAAACATTATAGCATTTTCACCTTTAGGTATGGCTTTTGCCTTGTTCAGTATATTGACAGAAAAAATCTTTCAGAAAATAATATAAATAAACACTGATCTCCCTCATGTACACAAAGACCTGGGACCTGGATTCTTCTGTGTATCTAGTTTACACTGTGGGGCTGTCAGGGAGATGGTTATAGCTCTTTGATTTTCCACGTAGCCCCAGGCCTCTGCGTTGCTTTAGCCTATGCCAGCTGGCAGTGGTTCCCTAGGGACCGTTGCAACATGGGTTTTAGAACTCCCTGCAGTTTGTCTGTTCTTCTTCCCCACTCAAAGCACAGAAGGCTGCACACAGAGTGGACAGTAAACAACCTAGCTACAGGGCACCCTTACCAGGTAGTTACAGTAAGACCCTGTTTCTCTGGGTTATGTAGACATAATGTTGGAGATACCAGACCAGGAAGAAGAAATAGGTGAAAGAGTGATTATATTTTTGGTCATGGCATGCTAGGTGAAGAACTCAAGAAACAGTAATGATCACAGTCTCTCATTTTTGGAGCATATCCTCCATATGCTTCTTAGACTGTCACTCCATTTTATAATAGGCAAAAGAAGGAGTTAATATCAGTCAAAGAGCAGGCAGGAGCACACTTGCACTTTAGTATTAAATGTATCCAAACATACTCCAGCCTCTTACAGATAAGATAAAGGAAACCAATTTCTTCATCAGACTTTTTTACCAAAGGGACTTGGACAAGAGCTGGCCCATCACAGGCATCTTAGCCATTTATACTGTAGGTCTGACTTTTTTCATTTGAAAGCATTCCATTCAATGACTCCAGATAATACACTAAAATCTCAAGGCATTGTAGAGCTGAACTTGAAACAAAAAAGCCTTATCTTGATTACTGTGATTAGAGATGATTCTTGCACTGTTTTACTGTCTGACGCAGATGCAAGAATTTCCCAGCTTTCAGTTAATGTGAGGCTCATGAACCTGAGTGTTTGCTCTATCAATAGAGGATGTGTCTTTCAGTTACTACTTCTCATTTGAGAGTCCTGCAATATCTTTTCCTATGGCATTTCTAGATGTTTCAAATATACTTTATAGTGTCAGCTATCTCCATTTTTTGAATAGACTTGATTTGTAGATAAGTTGAAAGTCTTCAAAGTCAATTGCTTTTTATGTATATTCGGCAGTTCTAAGGCCCTGTTCTCCAGATCTGCCCTCAGTTTGGGTTTTTGTTTGGTTGGGTTTTGTTTTGTTTTCAAAGATGCCAGGAGAGCTGCAGTTAGTACACCATTAAAAAAAAAATAAATCAAGAATACTCAAATAATTTTGAATATAAACTATCTCACAGTGAAATATTCTGTGAGGTAGCAGGCAAAGGCACAAAAATGCATGATGAAGCCAGAAAAAGTCAAATGGAAAATAAGAGCACATTTTTAACTGCACATATAATTAACCTTTGGAAAAAACTTATCAAAATATGTTTTTCCTTTATCAAAAACTTTCGTTTAGTTTTGATATTTTTCTAAAATATAAAACTTCTTTTAGCTGAGTACTGAAATTCATTGGTGGTTTTGTTGCCTGACATCTTAAGAAAGAGGCTATGTAACACCTTTTACTTGTCATTTTATAGACTAAGACATAGCTGGTCTGTGAATTGCACCTGTAAATATAACTCTATTTGTGCATCAGTCAGCCAGAATATGGCAAATCCTCCAGCCCTCCTAAGGCCAGACACTCACTAGATGGTGAGCCAGGTAATAGCCGGCCCTACTAGAGGAGAGGCCATACTGGACTTGATCATCGCCAATGTAAGCGAGGTCATTGGTGACATCAAGATTGGAGGCAGTCTGGGCTCCAGTGATCACGCACTGGTAGAGTTTGTAGTCCAGAGGGACGTGGGTCAGGCAAAGAGTAAAGTCAGGACCCTGAATTTTAGGAAGGCCAACTACCAGCTCTTCAGGGAGTTAGTTAACAGGACCCCCTGGGAAACTGCCCTCAGGGACAAGGGAGCAGAGCAGAGCTGGCAGATTTTCAAGGTAATCTTTTATAGAGCACAGGCGCTTGCAATCCCCAGGAGAAAGAAATCGG